>NC_030438.2:12135868-12175868 GCF_001660625.3 Ictalurus punctatus
AAAAGCAAGAAAATTTGGTGGAAGATTTGAATACTTTGTTTGTGTTTTTTAAAGCCAGTACACATTTTACTGTTATGAGTTTTTGGAGAGTTTGCTTCCAGCATTTGGAGACAAATGCTGGATCTTTGTTAGCTGAATTAATGCTGGGTCTGTGGTTTGTTTGTACTGCTGATAAAACCTACTAAAGGCAAGAGGCAGGACCTGATTTATGATGACCCAAAGAAATATAATTCACCCTCAGATCAGAGAAATCAACTCTCATAGCATTACCATACATTAACACAGGCAAACAGAAATCAACACTACTAATGCATACATACACACACACTACATTTCATGTCTGCTTCTTATCAAACTGGTCACCAGAGACCTTGCAATTGAAGGGGGAGCTAAGATGTAGCCTTTCTCCTTACCTCCCACTGGGTCTGTGGAGGTATAATATGGCTCTTAAGATGTTATTGTGTGTATATTGATAGAAATTAAGTTTCTGTGTGTGTTGGGGAAGTTGCATTTTTTATTTTTGTTGGGATCACAGTAAAGATTGTTAAAGTGAATACTAGGAATGTCAGACAAGTTGTGTGTGTGTCTGTGCGTGTGTGTGTACATTTGGTGGGAGTCATCTTATGTCTACAGCAGAAAGGTCTATAGTGCCTTACCCCCTCCTCTGTAAGGCACTACAGACCCTTTTTGCTGCCACTCACTCACCTCATTCACTTGTTTATCTATTTGTCACTTTTACATCCCCTCTCTGCTCAGCTTCACCTCCTATATACAGTCATGTGAAAAAATAAGTACACCCCATGGAAATTGTTGCTTTTTTTTTTTTTTTACATATTTGGACAAGCAAACATTTGATCATCTGTGAAACAGTGCCTATTAATGAAGTTGATATACTTTAACAAAACCACCAAGGAAAAACAGCTTTTTCAACCAGTTATTCAATAAAAATATCAATAGATGTTCTTCTGTGGAAAAAGTTAGTACCCCCTTGGCTTCAGAAGCTAGTATTGCCTCCTTTAGCAGAAATAAGTTATTGTAGGAATTTGCATTATTGTCCACCAGTTTCTGACATCGGTTTGCTGGAATTTTTGTCCACCTGACCAAAATGTCTTCGGTCTACAGCCAAAACAGGTTAACTGGACTTGCCATTCCACTAGTTTCGGATGGGACTGTGTACATACAGTATCTCACAAAAGTGAGTACACCCCTCACATTTTTGTAAATATTTGATTATAACTTTTCATGTGACAACACTGAAGAAATTACACTTTGCTACAATGTAAAAGTAGTGAGTGTACAGCTTGTGTAACAGTGTAAATTTGCTGTCCCGTCAAAATAACTCAACACAGCCATTAATGTCTAAACCACTGGCAACAAAAGTGAGTCACCCCTAAGTGAAAATGTCCAAATTGGGCCCAATTAGCCATTTTCCCTCCCCGGTGTCATGTGACTTGTTAGTGTTACAAGGTCTCAGGTGTGAATGGGGAGTAGGTGTGTGAAATTTGGTGTCATTGTTCTCACACTCCCTCATACTGGTCACTGGAAGTTCAACATGGCACCTCATGGCAAAGAACTCTCTGAGGATCTGAAAAAAAAGAATTGTTGATCTACATAAAGATGGCCTAGGCTATAAGAAGATTGCCAAGACCCTGACACTGAGCTGCAACACGGTGGCCAAGACCATACAGCAGTTTAACAGGACAGGTTCCACTCAGAACAGGCCTCGCCATGGTTGACCAAAGAAGTTGAGTGTACGTGCTCAGCGTCATATCCAGAGGTTGTCTTTGGGAAATAGACATATGAGTACTGCCAGTATTGCTGCAGAGGTTGAAGGGGTAGGGGGTCACCCTGTCAGTGCTCAGACCATACGCCGCACACTGCATCAAATTGGTCTGCATGGCTGTCGTCCCAGAAGGAAGCCTCTTCTAAAGATGATGCACAAGAAAGCCCGCAAACAGTTTGCTGAAGACAGGCAGACTAAGGACATGGATTACTGGAACCATGTCCTGTGGTCTGATGAGACCAAGATAAACTTATTTGGTTCAGATGGTGTCAAGCGTGTGTGGCGGCAACCAGGTGAGGAGTACAAAGACAAGTGTGTCTTGCCTACAGTCAAGCATGGTGGTGGGAGTGTCATGGTCTGGGGCTGCATGAGTGCTGCCAGCACTGGGGAGCTACAGTTCATTGAGGGAACCATGAATGCCAACATGTACTGTGACATACTGAGGCAGAGCATGATCAGTATGCAGTATTCCAGCATGATAACGACCACAAACACACCTCCAAGACGACCACTGCCTTGCTAAAGAAACTGAGAGTGAAGGTGATGGACTGGCCAAGCATGTCTCCAGACCTAAACCCTATTGAGCATCTGTGGGGCATCCTCAAACAGAAGGTGGAGGAGCACAAGATCTCTAACATACACCGTGATGTCATCATGGAGGCATGAAAGGGGATTCCAGTGGCAACCTGTGAAGCTCTGGTGAACTCCATGCCCAAGAGGGTTAAGGCAGTGCTGGAAAATAATGGTGGCCACACAAAATATTGACACTTTGGGCCCAATTTGGACATTTTCACTTAGGGGTGTACTCACTTTTGTTGCCAGCGGTTTAGACATTAATGGCTGTGTGTTGAGTTATTTTGAGGGGACAGCAAATTTACACTGTTACACAAGCTCTACATTCACTACTTTACAATGTAGCAAAGTGTCATTTCTTCAGTGTTGTCACATGAAAAGATATAATCAAATATTTACAAAAATGTGAGGGGTGTACTCACTTTTGTGAGATACTGTAAATACATATATATGTATGTATGTATGCATCACGCTGCCTTTTTTCTTTCCTATCTATGCAATCTGCTCTGGCTCCTATTGTCTGTGATGTCATCTGCACTGTCTTATATAATAACACTTGATTAAATAACGCAGAAATATGAATACTACAACCATGAAATATCTATAAATTCTAAATAATTCTTACTTGTTGCTACACTTATTTGCTGCTACACTATACAGAAGCTACAGTCCATGTTCTGAGTATTTACTGTCCTGTGCATTTATTGATCTGTATAGGTTCTTCGTCCTGTCACACACTGTGGTGTATCTGCACTTTATGAAGTCCTGTGTCAATTTCAATTCTTTTATGTCCTTTTCTGAAACTTTATCATTTTAAAATGACTCAAAACACTAAAGGTTCGAAGAACAAAAGGTTCAGTGCATTTACCCCTTGCCATAATGTAAACAATTAAACATTCTGTTAATCTCTTCTGTTCTTTCATGTGGGGGTTTTCACTGCATTTTGCGACAGGACACATACACACACAGCAGTGCTCAACTTTTTGACAGCAAACAAGAGAGCACGGCTGCATCTGAAACCGCGTGCTTACCTGCTACAGTATATAGTAGGCGAAATACACGTATTTCAGCTACTATATAGTGGTCAAGTATGCAGTTCAGACACAGCCCATGGCTTCAAGCAGTCATCTATTTGCACATAACGCATGACAAATAATTAACTGCACTTGAAGCTTTCATAAAATTAAAAATGAAACGCCCAAAACTGTATATGGTACCATAACGAAGATGAACTGTATGTTGATAGGTGAAATTCTGGAGGGAACGTCGGATGGTGTGGCGTGGGAACGTAATGACGTGTGCCGTTAATCGATCTATGTTCTATAACGTGTAAAAAGGGAACATGAAAGGAGTATTCTAAAAGCAACTCATGTAAACACCTTAATCGGAATAGTGTCTTATTCAGAATAAGGTCAATAATTAGATTACTACTGTCCATGTAAATGTTGTTTTATGTGACAAATGATTGTTGAACAAATGATTGTTTTATGACTAAACTCTGCTCTCTCAAAATTATTCCCACTAAAGTATTTCTTCCTCAGTTCATTAGCTGTGCCTCCCCACACTGATCTGCATGGGAGGAGAGAATGAAAGATTATAAGAATGTCTAGCCTTGACTGGGCAGCAGGCAGGCTCCCATCCATCCCACAGTGCATTTTGTTTTTACATCTTCAGTCAACCACGGAGACACTAATTTGTTCAGCTACCAGCACAGAAAACTACCTTTTGGGTGCTGAGTTCATCTTAACTGCAGTTATCTGTTACCATGAATCAGTAACTCAAAACTGTAATGAGGATTAACAGTAGTGATCTTCCCTGATGCAAAGGGAACACAGAGAAATGTACACTTAAAAGCTTACAAACAGGGAGAAAATATACTCTATGCAACAATATTATCACACTCAGATCATCTAACAAAAAAAGATATGGATGTGTTGCTCCACTAAATAATTCTTTATGAAGCCTTCAGCCTCTATACCCTACTATACTGAGAAATACACACTCCTGCATGCAATCAATCATGGACTTGGAGCTTTATTTTCAGTCACAGTTACACTTACAGTCCCCTCTGAAAGTAGTGGAACAGAAAGGCAAATTCTATTGTTTTTGCTATACACTGAAGACATTTGGGTTTGAGATCAAAAGACGAATACGAGATGACGGCTCAGAATTTCAGTTTTCATTTCCTTATATCTACATTTTGATGTGTTAAATAATTTAGAACATGACTCCTTTTGTTTGAACCCACCTATTTTTCAAGTGATCAAATATATTGGAACACATGACTGACAAGTGTTTCCTGTTGCCCAGGTGTGCCCCGTTGGACTGACTGCTGAAACAATTAATAGCTCCGACTATCTATTTTTAGTTTGAAACACGAAGAGTGTATTTGTTGTTAAAAAGAATAAACAAACATGAAGACCAAAGAGCTGTCTATGGGAGAAAAGCAAGCACATTTAGAAGCTGAGAAAAGAAGGAAAATCTATCAAAGCCATTGCATAAGCATTGGGCATAACCAATACAACAATTTGGAATGTACTGAAAAGAAAGAAAACACTGATGTGCTAACAATAAGACATCAAGCTTAACCTCTACCAAAGTGATAGAAAGGCCGAAGTGTGGAGAAAGAAAGGGTCTGCTTATGATCCAAAATATATGACTGCATCAGTCAAGTCCAGTGGTGGTCTTGTTATGGACTGGGCTTGCATGGCTGCTTCTGGAATGGGCTCACTAATCATTATTGATGATGTAACACATGATGGTAGCAGCAGAATGAATTGAATGAATGAAAAATTCTGTCTGCCAATTTACAGTTTTTAAATTAAGATGCAGCCAATCTTTTGGAGGAACTTCATCATGCAGTAGTACAATGACCCAAAACACACTGCCAACACAACAAAGGACTTCATCGGGGGGAAAAGTGGAAGTTTTTATACTGGCCAATTAAATTACCAGACATTAACTCAACTGTGCATGCATTTTGCCTCCTGAAGAGGAGACTGAAGGGGAAAAACCTCCCAAAAAACAGCAATGAAAGAAGCCTCAAGGTATGATAACCGTTTCAGAAAATATCACGGTTTCATGGTATAACATGGTATATTCATCAAAAACTAATCATGTGATTGGATATCCAGTGCATATGGCTAACTTTCTCTGGTAACTAGGGCATGATGGGTCACTGAACTGCACTAACCAGTGGACCAATCTAGTTGCACAGCATCTCAAATGTTTTTGGCATTCTGAAAAGCCTGAGCCAAAGTCTGTAATCGAAATTATTTTGTATAATTACCTCCCAGAGATGTCTCACGATTCCGTTCCCAAATATCAGGCATCCGCCTCCGATCGCAAGAGAACATGCAGTCTGTGTTACCGTTTTGTCTGTGCTACCGTTTTGTCTGTGCGTTCTGAAGTACAAGTAATGTATGGCTACTGTGTGTGTGTGTGTGTGTGTGTGTGTGTGTGTGTGTGTATTTGGAAGTCAAAGGTTACCGAACGGACCGACAAACAAGACAGATGTAGCCAGATGCTGGGATGTGATAAATGATTTCGATGGTGCATTTTATGGTCGACATTTAAACCTTAACATGTTTTTTCATTAGGGACTAAAGTTATATAAAGGACATATCTTCTATGATGAGAGAGTATTTTATTTTTGCAGGGCTTTAAAAAGAGCTGCTCTGAATACGAATAGGAAAGTTCGTATTAACTCACCAGAGAGAAACAGTACAATGATCACAGACAGTGAACCTGTTAAAAAAATAAATGCTAAACCCTACAGTCTAAGAGAAAAGCTCCTAGAAATGTACAAATGATTACACAAGCAAATCATTATTGTGAAAGCTATAAGCAGCGAAATCAGCCTCCCCCATGGCAGGGCTCATGCTTTAGAAGAGTTACAAAGCTGATCCAGAAGAACCTCTTGACACGCTTTGGTTCTAATGTAAGCTCCCAATGAAAGCTGGCAACAGTGATCTTCAGCTTGCTAGAAGAATGATGAGGTTTCAAAACACTCTTCTCTGCTTCTCACAAAATCACCTAACAGACCATCATTTGAACTAACCAAACATTAACTTTGTCGTCTCAGCCTCTGGTAAGAGTTGTGGGACATGCTTGATTTCAGACACGGTGACCCATGTCCCCACTGTTATTTTGCCCTCAGCTCTGTGGAGACCTATTCTCAGCAAAAAAGGATGTCTGACCAGACTTAAAAAAATTATTCTTGCCATTAAGTACATTGTGAGTTCAAAATATAAATGCAGAGAAAAGAAGTCTGGCCAAATCATGAGAGAAAAACATCCTGTATGTGGAAGTTCCTACATATTAATGTGTTTCTAAGAAAATAAGGAAGGAGCAATAAACACCTGTTGCTGTCAAAAAATGCTACAGAGCTACAGCACTCCACCTGAGCTGAAGACCAAGAAAAAGCTCACTTAAAGCTGGTTTCTTTTCCTTTTTAAACATGCATCTGAAAGGCTGCAAGCTTTCTGACAGCTGAACAAGTGAACATGACATTCCTGGGCAGAGAACAAAGTGGGGCTAAAACACAAACACACACCTTACTGGCCAAGTCAGTGGCAGCTTGGTGAGAATTGGAATCTTCCAAAGAGTTGGAAAATTGACTAGCATCATTGACTTGTTTGCTAGCTGCAGAAAAGAATATGTTCAATTCAGCAGGTAAGTGATATTAAGTTAGCATAAAGACAGCACTGATGAAAGGAGGATAGCCTTGAAGAGCTTTTGGTGAAGAGGTGTCTCACAAGTAGGCACAAACACATGAACACATACCCACGCACACATGCATTCACACACAAGGATAGGGTTTCATGTTGGCTTAGCTGTGGGGGAGAATGGGGCTCTTGGGTCTCCTTGGGGATGAAGGGACTGTGTGCAGCACTTCAAAGACAACCAGAAACCTGCTACACCTGCTTCCATTAGGCTCTAGCCTGCTAGTTAGAGACCACCTGGAGCAAAGTGTGTGGAAATAAAGAGACTGTGGAACTTGGGCACTTTAGCAGACTTTGGAGCTCTATTTCAAGCTAAAATGACACCTCAGGCATTGCAACAGAGCCCATTATGTTTCATTCGATCAATTTCAAAGTTCCCAGGTCAGAGACTTTGTTTATTCAATCAATCAAATTTTTTGGAGAACCAGACCACGGGAGCCCAGCCACCATTGCCACACTTGGCGCACTCTCCAGGGCTTGCCCTCTCACCTCACCCTTCACTGTAAACTACCACTACTAGTGCTACTGTAGTTTGAGGCCGTTATGGCAACACCAGATGAACCTTATCCGACCGGTGTGTGTGTGTGTGGGGTATATAATAGAGAACGGACACGGTCCATGAGAAATGTCAAACAGCAAAACATGTTGGCACCTAACAGAGACTGAACATACATTTTCTAATTTTTTTTTTTTTTTTTTTTTTTTAAACCCACTGCCCCATCTTGTTACCCCTTTCTCTTATCTCAAACCATCTCCTCTCACGTAGCATTGTTAACTCTTTCTCATCCTCTTCTGGCCATCTTCTTCCCTTTACCTACCCCAGGACCAACACTATATTCCTTTAAACAGGGACTTAAGAGGCTTAAGACGTTTAGAGACAAAATAGGTCTCGTTTTTCTATAGACTATAAGCAACAAATCATTGTTAATGTCCTCCTCCTAAATCATAGACATAAATCATAGTCTTGCAGCTGCTGCTGCATCCAGGAGTGCAAATGTCCTTGTCTTGCTCTCCTCCCCTTTTCTATAATTATAAACTCACCCTTGGAAACTCCCAACTTCCTTTTATACAAGGTCTAGAGAACACCTGCAGGTCAGGACAGCAATGCTGAGTTGACTGAGTTTGCCCCAAAGCCTGTCTTAGACATTTATTTAATGACTACACCATTGTTGAGTATGTAAAAAGAGCATTTTAGATTTTAGACATTTAAATTTTGGAGAAAAATGTTTATTGTTTGAATTTGGAGTTTAAATTAAATGAGCTTTAATTTGAGGGAATTTACATCCAAGTCAGGTGAACAATGTAGGAATTTCAAGTGTGGCATTTACATTTGGAATCTGTTGCTGTTAACAAATTTAAAAGTAAATAAAGTACATATTTTTAAAGTATTTAAATATATTTTCTATACCTTTTATTCAATAATGCATGTCTTTTTAAATGAATACAGATGATATGCTAAACAAAAAAGGTCGCTGTTTAAATGTAGGTTTGCAAAACCGGTTTTTTATTATTATTTATTAATTTGCAGTCATTAACTGCAAATGACTTGCATCCAAATATTAACAATAATCCTAATATTTATGATTGTTAGTTTGTCCAATTAAAAATTCCAAAACACACCACTTACCATCGGAAACATGTCAGACATGACTGTAGTCTATTTCACTTAGTTTTCACACAGTTTTTGTGGGGCTTTCATTTTAAGTGTTCATGCATTTCACAGCTGCACAGCTTTTATTTTGCCAATCCACATTATAAACAGAGTTTTAATCATTTTAGTTTTATAATAACTTTTCTTATTGTAATTAACTTTAATTATAAACAGATCGACTACTGACTAAACATTAAGTGCATCTGCCCTGATGTTCAAAAAAAATAACTGTGCTGCTTGAAATCTGTGTTAAACTCGACTGTGTTCCAGCCTCCAGCTCCTTGGTTGGGTCAACAGGAGATTGGGGAGGGCACAATTTCCATTTTCTAAGAAAACATGCATGTTGTTTCAAGGTAATTCAACATAATCATTTGTATAACACTTTGAGGTTGAGCCCAGGAGAAAACAGGTGCATCCCAAAAAATTAGAATATCGTGGAAAAGAAAACATTTTTCCATAATTTGATTCAAAAAGTATATTCTAAATTCATTACACAAAATGAAATATTTCAAGCTTTTTTTTTGTTTTAATCTTAATGATTACAGCTTACAGCTCATGGAAATCAAAAATCCAGTATCTCAAAATATTAGAATAAAGAATTTATAATACAGAAATATCGAACCTTCTGAAAAGTATGTTAATTTATGCACTCAATACTCAGTCAGGGCTCCTTTTGCACGAATTACTGCATCAATGTGTCGTGGCATGGAAGCAATCAGCCTGTGGAACTGCTGAGGTATTATGGAAGTCAGGTTGCTTTGATAGCGGCCTTCAGCTCGTCTGTATTGTTGGGTCTGTTGTCTCTCATTTTCCTCTTGACAATACCAGGTTAAGCGAGTTGGCTGGCCAGTCAAGCACAGTAACACCATGGTCAGCAAACCATGATTGTGGTTGTGAACCAGACCGAGAGATTAAAGGATCAGGAAACCTTTGCAGGAGTTAATTAGCCGATTAGAGCGTTTCTCAGATCGACATATCTGTATCATAAATTCTTTATTAATAATATATTTACTAATTCTAAATTCTAATATTTTGAGATACTGGATTTTTGATTTCCATGAGCTGTAAACCATAATCAAGAATAAAACAAAACAATATTTGAAATACTTGAAATATTTCACTTTGTGTGTAATGAATATAGAATATATGAAAGTTCCACTTTTTGAATTAAATTACGGAGAAAAATTAACTTCCCCAATATTCTAATTTTTTGAGATGCACCTGTATATGGAAAAATTGGATCAGAAAATTGGGGCTCCAAAAACGTCTGGCTTCTTTGGAAATACTCCTTTAAAAAAAAAAAAAAAACATAGGGTAGTGGATAATGAAATAGGTTTATTATAACAGAAAATGTTCTATTACAGGGGGGTACGGTGGATTAGTGGTTAGCACTCTTGCCTCGCACCTCCAGGGTTGAGTGTTTGAATCCTGCCTCTGCCCTGTGTGTGGAGATTGCATGTTCTCCCCGTGCTTTAGGGGTTTCCTCCGGGTACTCCGGTTTCCTGAGTACTCCGGCTGACTGGCATTCTGTAGTGTGTGAGCATGCGTGGGATTGTGTCTTGCGTTGGGTTGGCACCCCGTCCAGGGAGTCCCCTGCTTTGTCCCCAGAGTTCCTTCGGATAGGCTCCAGGCATCCCCGCAACCATGCGCAAGATAAGCAGTACGCAACATGGATGGATGGATGGATGGATGGATGTTTTATTACAAGTTGGTTGAGAATTTTGTGCTTTTATGACAAATAACTAAAGCGTTTGGTCAAATACAAACAGTGACAGACAGTGAGGTTGTAGTTTTAGTTTTGGACTGCTCTCTTCCGTGTATTATTCATAAATATGGTATTAGCTTCCTTTGCTATGCTAGGCACACAGGTATATGTTTCAGCAAAGCCAGATTACAAGCACCAGCTTAATAGAATGAATGCTGATTAACATCCTCCTATTTAATTAAGCCAAGTCACAAGACCTTAGTGTGATTGCTTCCAGTCTCTCATTAGAATCCAATTTATCTCTCATGTGATCATTTAGGTTTGTTGGTACTGTATTTCCCAGGTTGCCCTCATATCTGTACATATACTCCTGCTGCCTGATGTGACGCCAGTGCTATATTGTGACACACTTCTATTGCTGTGGCTCCTAAATTGATTGGAGAGACTGGTTTTCCACGTTCAGGCAACCAAAAGAAACCAAAAGTTTTGACAAAAATGAAGATTCTGAGAGGAATATCTGGCAAGCTAAAGTACCTTGGACAAGGTGTGATGAGAAGTCAAGAGCGTGAGAACTAAGGGGAGATGTTGATGAGGGTTATATGGTTGTCATCACCCCCTACATCACCACTTCATCAGCGGCGTTTGATAGCTGAGGCAGTATTGAAAGTAGCTCTATGTAGCAAATAAGCGACAAAGGAAAAGTGAAGAATGTCTACAATAATACCTGCAGAGCACAGAGCAAGGATTTCTTGGGAGCATCTGCTCCCAGCAACCTTACTATATTATATGTTTTTTTTTCCGGTTCAGCTCTCAATATCTCATCAATGCAGCCTTCTGCCTTTCTAAGCCACAATGGGCTTAAACAGCACACAGGGTCAATCACCAAACAAAAATGCTGTTCCTATGTAGCTTAGTCCTGATATCCACAAATACAACAAGCCATTACATATCCTCAGCATGCACAATGCATACTGTAGAATCTACATAAAGTGCTCCTGGCTGCATATTACTGGTTTCTCCATTCAATCCCCTGTGCATCTTTAAAAAGCAGAGAGAATGTGAAATACAGTGAGAGTAAGTACAGTCTGATGACCTAGGGGCCTATAATGTTGGTGTCCAATTCCTGTGAGCTATAATAAATCTGTCTTCAGTACCCTCTCACATTCCCTAAGATACCGCATCTCTGATATCAGCTTGGGACATTAAAGCAGTACACTGACATTACTGTGAATGAGAGATTGGACAGCACTGTTGATGTGTCTCTGTATGTGAGTGTGTGTGTGTGTGTGTGTGTGTGTATGTATGTATGTATGTATGTATGTATGTATGTATGTATATGCACATGCACAAGAGAGCAAATTACTGAGTGTGTGTGCATGTATGATAGAGAGAGAGAGACAGCGAGAGAGAGAGAGACAGCGAGAGAGAAAGAGAGAGAAAGAGAGAGAGAGGATTACAGAAAACTGATCCATCTGTTATCTGAAAGTGACAGATAGAAAGTTTATGTACCCACCAGAGTTATGCCAGTCTCCGGTGGGCTGAGGGATCTGTAGCGAGAAAGTGAGCAGGTCTGGAGCTAGAAGAGACTGTGGACGGCGGTTCTCACACAGCCAATGTCTACTGTATAGCTCTCGCGTGTCAGCCGGGCCCTGCAGCACAACCACCAGCTGCTCCTTCTGCCGCTCACCCATACCTGCAGCACAACACACTGTACTTCAGAAACACATAATTGCAGCACAGCATTAACTTATCACATACACACTTTACAACTGCATGAAAGAAAAATAATCTCGATCAATGAAAAATTCCAAAGGAACCAACAAACTGTGCCAACAGACACAAGAGAAGGAGGCCAGAGAGAGAAATAATAAATAATAATAGAACGGAAGTGGTAGCAGAGTGCTTGAGAGTGATATGGATTAGCAACAAACTATAACAGTTTTCAGCTGTACTCACCGTGGGTCCTGGAACACACTGTGACTGCTCCCAACATTCCTGAAGCACACCATAGCAAGGCCTTCTGGCACACCTTTAGCTCCACACTCTGTACTGATACCTCCAAAGTGGGAGCACATTTCACACCTACACACACACACACACACACACACACACACACACACTTTATTTACATACGCCACTGAAAAACACCATAAGCTATCTAAAACAAGTCAACATATTACCCCTGTCACTTGATATATGAAAAAGTCTCTGAGTAAATGCATGTAATTTATGACATACACTACATGGCCAAAAGTATGTGAACACCTGACCACCACGGTATTAAAGGGGTATACACAAAACACAACAAACCTGAAGCTCTACAACAAAAACAACAAAGTCATCAATCCTAACACTTTGCTATGAGCTGTGGAGTTTAATCTACACATAGCATATAAAATGGTGTCTTACATTTTATTACATTACTAATTGGTTAATTTAATTGATTTAACTGTGAAGTGACTGCATGCTGTGCTAGCAGGAGAATCATATGACAGCTTTACACTCCACTCTATTTTGATTGTTTCTGTCAGGTTCACATACCTACATGTTTCTGATTCTGAAAAGCACTTATGTCATCGACGCAAGCTAATTAATTCACCTAGTAAAAGTGATGTGTGGTGAAGCAGGCTGTTGAATTAGTGTACACTATAGTGAGCACATTTTATTTAAATATACATACCAAATAAAAATTTTGCTTTGTGAAAATCAATATTAAGTAGGGTTTTTTTTCCCCCCTGGTCTCTGGTTGTTGAATTTGAGAAGAAAAATCTTACTGGCCACTGAGCAACTATGAATAAAAACTAAATAGTCTGCACATAAAATTTTCTTGTCCCAGGAACAAGGGTGATTTTTCCATACTACTGTATGTAGAGACATACAGAAAGATTTTCATGGTTGCAGTTCAAAACTACAGCAAATCAGTTAAGCCTTCTAATAGACATTTTATTCATAAAGCACAGTGCTCAACCTCCCTGCTATAACAGCCTCCACTCTTATGGGAAGCCCATTTAGCCTCAAGAGCATTTGTGCAGTCAGGGACTGATGTTGGGCAAGGAGGACTGGTGCTAAGCTATTATTCCAATTAATCCAAGATGGTGTTCAGTGGGGTTGAGGTCAGGGCTCTGTGCTGGCCACTCAACTTCCTCGACACAAACCTTGGTAAAACATGTCTTTATGGACCTTGCGTTGCCCCTAAGGGAAGGGGAAAGGGAAATCTTGATGCTACAGCATACAAAGACATGCCAGACAATTGTGTGTTTCCAACTTTGTGGCAACAGTTTGAGGAAGCCCTACATATAGGTGTTATGGTAGTGTGGCCACATACTTTTGGCCATACAGTGTGCACTCACACTTAAGTGCATGGTTCAAAGCTCTATTATTCTGGTGTTCCAACAGTGACTTACTTGAAAATTCAGAAGACATGCTTCATGTCCTGATCACTAGAGCCCATGAAACTGCCTTTAAACATGATTCAATATAGGCCAAATTAAACCAATTAATGCATTCACTTAAGCAAGAACTCATACACCTTAAACACACATTTAAACCACAAGCCAGTCTGATTTACTGCAGTTTGTCACTCTGTGTGTGCAGCTACTTCCACTGATCAGAATGTTTCAAGAAAACACACAGATGATTAAAACAAAAAAGTAAAAAAGAGAAAGGTAGGAAATCAAGTGAGGTGGAGTGCCTCTATGTCTGTGGGTTAAAATTCTGGGGTCGTATGATGGGCCAGTGCTAGCTCTGTGTTGAAAGCTGACGCCAAATAGCTAGAGGAATGATGCTTAAATGATACACATCAATTCTTCCCTCTCAGGCACCATTTCCATCAAACCCCACGAGGGGTAGAATGTTACAGTGAGTTGGCAACTCAGCCGGAACTACTTACATCACCTGTTCCATTCCACCCACAGGCCCTCGCTGCCTGATACACAGCATTTAATTTCCTCACGCAAATGCACTGGGAAGAGAGAGGGAGAGAGGGGAACACAGCAGAACCTGGTAGACAGAACTCTATAGTCCTCCATTTGACCTCCACTTCATCGCTCTCAACAAATCCAATGTCACTCTCAAAAGGTGGAGGAAAAGATGGAGGTGCATTTCTTCTTTTCTCACTTAGTTACTTTCTTTAGCCTCATAGGGCTCTAAGATAGGTTCATTTAACAACTAAGGAAGAACTGATGGATGTGTGTGTGTGTGTGTGTACACACATCAGGGCAGGTGCAGCTGTGCCTAAAAAAAACATACAGCTGGGTATCGAGGGGATAAAAAAAAAAAAAAAAATCAGAACAGTTGGTCGGTAGACTCAAACAGCTGGCTCAGTCATCTTAGTCACATAAGCACGCTCACACTCACAAGCCATGTCAAGCCATGAGAACAAGTACTTCAAGTACTATGCACAGCACATGTGTGATCTGGTGTACATGCATAGGACACATGCAGTAACGTTACTACCACTTGGCATTTCTGGGAATGCAAGCATGAGAACACTGCATTTTTTTTTTGCTCACATTGTGTTTAGTTTGCCACATGCTGTTACAAATAGTTCTGGTCAGAAATGGTGAGAAAATACCTACAGATGGTAAGAAAATGTGTGTGTGCTTAGATATAAGCTACAGTTTTTGAGTCAGAAATTAGATAAGAGAGGAAAAGCTATAAAGTTCTTAAAGGGAACCCCGACTATCAAGACTCGTATGGCTTATTTGATTAACGCTGACATCCGCTATATAAATTTGATATACAAAAACACTTCAGATGTCAGTTTTTAAAAATAAATTTTAAATCCTTTCACTCGTAGGCTTCCATTGCTGTTTATGTTGCAATGCATTCTGAGTAGGGACATCAAATGGTTGCAACGGTCTTTATTCTCCAGCGACCCTAAAGAGATATAAACATGTCTTCAGTTCAGCCTTTTCAATTTGAAACCGAGCGCAACATAAGCCAACATAGAAGACATTACTCAAAATGAAGACGATCAGAGAGGTGAGGAGGCGAGAGTGGGGCAAAATCTGTGCAGCAACTGCATGTCTATGCAGTTAGGCCCAACTGAGAGCGTTTGTTGTAAAGAGCTTCACTTTCTGTCAGCAGCTGTTCAAGGTAACCATATGGATTAAACTATCGTTTTATAATAAAACAATCTAATATCAATAATTTTAAAGATTATCAGCCATTACCATCGTATCCTGTTAAAATTCCGACGGCCTGCCAGCACCAAGTTATGAGCAAATCTATGCAATCTACACAGCTGATGATGGAACATAGGTGTTCCTATGGATATACCTTTGGAAAGCTAAGATTCTTGTGATTCGACTGATATAAACCGTTTCAAAATACAATCACAACAGCAGCTACAATCAACGTCTCTGTCAGACCACCAACATACAAACAAACGCGTTTTAGGCTAATTTTCTTATATTCTTATATGAACAAAATATTCTTTTCATTCTTTTCTTTTCTTCAGCATGTCAGGAAGCTGGGGTCAGAGCGCAGGGTCAGCCATGATACGGCGCCCCTGGAGCAGAGAGGCCCCTTGCTCAAGGGGCCAACAGTGGCAGCTTGGCTGTGCTGGGGCTTGAACCAACGACCTTCCAATCAGTAATCCAGAGCCTTAACCACTAAGCCACCACTGCCACTGCTAAGGTATAGACGTTATGAAGGCTCAATAATGATAATGTTCACTCTTCCAAAAATTCTGTAATGATTCTTCTACTTAACAGCAAACCTCTGATCGTTTTGTAGCAATAATTAAACCATCCTGTGTTCAGTTTCAGTTTCATTCTAACTAAAGTACCAGCTGCTTGGCATATGCAAAAGGGCAAGGTTAGGCTAACATTAACATGATTAACACAGCAGTAATGTAATAGAAACAAGAAAGAAGAACTGGACAAACTCCTTCCCTGCAATTGGACATTAATTACCCTGCAAGTTTGGTGGCATTCTAGCAACTTTTTGAGTCATTAAAAAAAAAAAAAAAAGTACTGCATGATAATGTATCTGCCATTGCTCCTTAATATCTCTCCTTTAGAAGGCTGTTTATAGAAAATAATGATACAATTTTGTCCAGTGGACGACAGCGCAAGTCAAACCTACAAAGCAACTACACAATTATATGAAACACCTCCAGAACTGAGGCAATATAGGGGAAAGTGGAAAGCTGGAAGAGTTTAACATCCACATAAAGGCTTTCTTCTAGGGAGGTCTGCCATATGGACAGTGTCACAGGAGCTTGGAAGCACTTCAGTGGAAACTCTTCACAACAGTTGGCACAAATGAGTGAGGCCTAACAGGGTAGCAACACCACAAACACACTCACCAGTTTGCAACTAATAAGAGTTAGCAAGCCCTGCACAATTTATAAAAGACCAGCTTTAACCCTGAACAGCATAAACATCTAAAATAAGAGAAGCATATGTAAAATGATCACATGTGATAAAGACTAATATATTCATAGCAACCTTTCAATCACAGAAAAATATATGACAGTAAGTCAAATAAAAACCAGAAGAACATTTTCTAGAGGACACTGAAACAATGCATTGAATGACTTTCTGGTTTTATATAGTTGGATCCATGTCGGATTGTCCATAGGGGCAGGGTGTGCAGATCCCCACCGTATATCGGCCATTAAAAAAATATTAATCATCATAAAGTCCTCATTCACAATACATTTCAAGCCCATTTTAAACTGTCTTATAGCAAATCCTTTTAATTCAACTTGATAAAGTGCAGACAGCGCATGTGTATGTACAGAACCATTTCTATTACAACACATATTGCAAATATTGGGAGAGGGAAAGGGGGATTAGGGAGTGGATAATGTCTGTACATCAGAAATGTGAATGAGAAAAAGAAAAATAAAGATGTCATTTTTTATCAAGGTCACTCTAAAAGCACTCAAAATGAGATCCTAGACTGTACAGATAACTATGTTGTCAGGGCTGAACTTCCAATCACAGGATTCCTCTAAAGATTCACTAGATAGTAGCCTAAAGCAGTCAATTGTGACAGCCTCTCCACTTCATTTGTATGAGGCCATGTCGTTATTAATGCCATCCTGCCAAATCACAACCTATGGCCACGAGCTGCTGAGGTGGACCGAAAGATTAAATGCATTTTGGATTGCTTTTCCGACCCTGAAAGCTTCGGGTCACATGCTGAAAACTTTAAATGTCTCAAACCATGGATATTTGTTTCATGGTTATTATAGTTTTCTGCAGAGTAATAGGCTTTACTGTGGTCACTGAACAGTAAATTGACAGAGAATATGAACTGGTCTGCTCCAATCTATTGTTACAGAATCCATCCACTCAGTGCATGATCAACAGACAGTGATTGAAGACAAAGTGTGTATTCAAAACTGGTTTAATGAAAATGCGCACACATTTCTATGCACACATCAGACTAATACCAGTATTATGAAATCTAGGATCTTAGGAAATAGTGTGTAATGAGTGATGTGTGTGTGGTGGTACCTGGTGTTCTGTAGATCTCATTGATGAGTGAGTCGCTGGCGGTGGGACCAACCCCACTCTCCGTGCTGTGTGTCCAACTCTGCCACAAACAGTGTAACAGCAACATCTGACCATGAGTGGCCTGCATTGTGAATTTGGGTAACTCAAACAGGTACTCCGTTATGGACACCGAGGACCTCTTTGGCCTAAGGCAAAAAAAAGAGATTAAAAAAATGTATCTAAACACATCTGATTGGTAGTTTACTAAAGCTTTCCAGCTTTCCAAAGGTGTACATGTAACAGAGCCACTGTCCAAAATACAACTGGTCTATTATTTATGTCAAAAACCAAAGCCTGGCAGTAATATTTGCAATAAGGAACATTTTACATGCACATCATAACAGGCAAGCCATCCAAATATGTAAATATCTGTTGCCTCAACCATCTGCTAAGTTTTCCAGTTATATAAATTCTGCCAATTGCATCACTTTGGCTTACGGCTGTGTATTTTTAAATAAATAAGCGATTTGAACAAAATTTTTATATAATCCGCATATAAAAATGTTGTTTGCAAAGAATAACATTCAAATATCAGTTTGTTTTTATATTAGTTAACATCATTAGTCTTATTTGTGTAAATTTGCCTGCACTCTCAAATGTACTAAATTTTCATGAACACCACATTTATTGTGTAAACGCTTAAACAAACAATTTAAACAACTTAAAGTGGAGTGGGTGTGTGGCCATCACCTCAGAAGAGCTGATATAGCCATGAGTGGCTCCATTAGTAGATACTGTTAATAAATTCCTGTCTAGCTGTTCTCTCTAGAACACTGGGTATTGAACACTGGTTCAAGCTAACAGGAAGGCTATGGTAATGCAAATAACTCTTTACAACCGTGGTGAGCAGAAAAGCATCTCAGAATGCAAAACAAGTTGAACCTTGAGGAGGGTGAGCTACAGCAGCCCATTGGTACTGGACCCCTTAATACCAGTTGAGCTTTGTTTGAATGTCACAGACTATCTGAGTATTGTTGCTTACCACATGCATGGCCATACCTATACACAGTATAGTAGCCCACGGAACCCCCAAATTAATCAAAAGTTATGAATAAATATTTGACAACATGAGGGATCACAACAATTTGGAATGTCCTGAAAAAGAAAAAACATATTGGTGTACTAACAACTAGACATTGAACAGGTCAGATAAGGAAAATAAGAGCTGTGAAGAAAAACACAAAAACAACCATCAGTGACATCACCAACAACCTCCACAGGGCAGGGGTGACAGTAGCACAATCCACTATTCAAAGAAGACTTTGAAAGCAGAAACAGAGGCCATACCACAAGATGCAAAAAAGTTCTGGCACCAAGATTAACCTCTACCAAATGTGATAAAAAAGGCCAATGCATGGAGAACGAAAGGATCTGCTCAGGATCCAAAACATAGAAGCTCATAGGTCAAGCATGGTGGGGGTAGTACCATGGCTTGTGAATGCATGGCTGCCTCTAGAGAAGGCTCACTAATCTTTATTGATTATGTAAACTCATAAGGTTAGCAGCAGAATGAATTCAAATGTCTACAGAAACATTCTGTCACAAAAGAAGAATGCAATATTTTGTCAGTGGCTGATGCAGTTATTGCAAGCAAGCAATATGCAACCAAATATTACGTGCTATTTAAGACTATCTGTTCCAATACTTTTGCTCACCTAAAAATTGGATGGTCTGCCACCGAACATGCCATTTTCTAAGTTGTTTAACACGTCTAAATGTAAATATCAGGAAATGAATGCTGAATTTCTGATCAGTTGCCTCATATTAATCCTTGATTTAAAACTCAACTGTTTTCAGTGTATAGCAGGAAAAAAAAGAATTGGCCTTGCCATTCAAGTACTTTTAGAGGAGACTGTATTCAACATAATTTGTAATGAACATGTAAGAGATTTATAATTAATAATGATAATTACTAATAACTGATACTGATAGAGAAGCAGAATAATACTAATCAAATACAATTGGCTGAGTAATCATGTAGGAAATCATGATATTATATGAGATACTCTTTTCTGCTATAGCAGCATTGATTTTTTTTTCTGGTTGGAGCAGTTGTAGATTCATGTCATGGTGTGTGAAAAGGCCTCCAACAATGAGTCAAGCCCAGGGGGGACCCCCACCACCTTAACTACACCCGACCACGTGGATCCCTTTATGACCATAGTTTACCCATCTTATAATGGCTATTTTCAGAATGATGATGTGATGCAATCATGTCAACATAGACTAGAATCTCAGAACAGACTCTCAAAGGAAACTTTTCAACACATTGTGGAAGCCACGTTGTGTTACCGGGAAAAAGGGGCCAGTGACTGTATACCTACAGTGGATTTACACACCGCTGTTAAAATGTCAGGTTTCTGTGATGTAAAAAAAAAATAAATTAAGCCAACATAAATCATGTCAGAACCTTTTCTACCTTTACTGTAAAATATTAACCTATTAATTAAAGTGAAAAACAATAAAAATCCTTTTAGGAAAAAAAAGAAAAAGACAAAATGTACAATAACATGGTTGCAAAAGTGTGGAGAATGTGGCAGTGTTGAGAATGAACCAATTAAATTCGAACTCATTAAATACTAATTAGTATACACATGCCATCAATTAAAGTGACTGATTAACCCCAAATAAAGTACAGCTGTTCCTAGAGGATTTTCCTGTCTTCATCTTGGTAACACATCCAACTAGAAAATCATGGGCCGCAAAGTGCTTAAAAAGGTACGGGATCTCATTGTTGAAAAATTTCAATCAGGAGAGGGTTACAAAAAAATTTCCAAGACACTGGATATACCATGGAACACTGTAAAGACTATAATTAACAAGTGGAGAAAATATGGCACAACAGTGACACTACTAAGAACAGGACGTCCCTCTAATAAGATCAGGAGAAAACTTTTCAGGGAGGCTGCCAAGAGGCCTACAGTATCATTAAAAGAATTGCAGAAATTTCTGACAAGTACTGGCTTCTCCCTACATGTGACAACAATCTCCTGAATTCTTCATATCTCTGGGCTATGGGGTAGGGTGGCAAGACAGAAGCCTTTTTTAACCAAAAACCATGTGGAATAATGTCTAATGTCTGATGAGACCAAAGTTGAAATTTCTGGCCATAATACCAAAAGATATGTTTGGCACAAAAAGAAAACACTCAGATCACCAAAAGAACACCATACCCATGGGAAAGCATGGTGGTCACAGCATGGGTTGTTTTTCTTCAGCTGGAACTGGGGCTTTAATCAATGGAGGGAATAATGAACAGCTCCAAATACCAGTCAATTTTGGGCATAAAACCTTAAGGCTTCTGCTAAAACACGTAAGGTTAAGAGGAATTTCAGACTTTAGCATGACAACACCCCCAAGCAAACCTACAGATAAACACAGGAATAGCTTCGACCAAAATAAGTTCACGGTTAACCAAAAGTTCAAGATCTGTGTGGTGACCTGAAGATTTGTGCATGTTAAAGTACATTATATGGCCAATAGCTTGTGGACACACAACCATCACACGAACATTTGCTTGTTGAAAAACCCATTCCAAATTTAGTGCCCCTTTTGCTCTTATCAAAACCTCTACACTTCTTGAAAGGCTTTCCACTAGAGCATGGTTGTAGGGATTTGTCCATTCACAAGAGCATTAGTGAGGTTGGGCGCTGATGTCAAGTGAGGAGGCCTGGTGCACAGTTGGCTTTCTGATTCTTGTCAAAGGTGTTCAGTGTGGTTGAGGTCAGGGCTCTGTGCAGGCTACTTGAGTTCTTCCTCTCCAACACTGGCAAACCAGGTTGGACCAGCACATTCTTTACTATGGACAAGCACGTGTTCCACCCTACAAATATGTCAATGATCAGTCCAGAAGGATTTTCAGAACTCTAGGAAATCACTCTGCCTCTCTCCCAAGCAAAAAAAAAAACAAAAAAACGCAGCAGGAGTGCTGGACGTGTGAGACTGTGTTTGAGTGTACTGACTTTAGGAGAAAAGACATGTTTCACTGAGTACTTTTAAAATCCTATTGCACATAAATTCATCCTGACGCACTCAAAATATTCCACACTCAAAAACTACATACCCCCAGTCACGTCAGTGCCGTAAACAGTCTAACAGGCTTCAGTGAAGCTCAATGGACATCAGCAAAAACAAATGATGGAAGGGTGGTATTAGATGCAGGAATTACTTATTCACATTGAGACTAAGAGGAAAATGCTGAAAAGTCAGAAAGAGGAAAAACATCCCAATGCTCCAACACAGCTCAGACCCAAAATAATTCAAACACCAAGAGAGAGGAAGCGAGGGAAAAAGAGACTGTGTGTGTGTTCTGTTCTAGTCTTCTGCGTAGCTCCCTGTAGCAGGTTAGTTAAAAACATGTACAGTCCAGAAATACTGAGTGCCAAACTAATGGGGTTAAATCATCTCCCAGCTTAAAGCTTTACATAGTACTTTCACATATGCATCATGAGAAGGAAGGTGAGTGTACATAAGAAAATCATCCTACATTTTAAACATTTTGATATCTCACTCTTACAAGAATAACACTTATAACACAGACTTACTGTCTTATGTCCATAGCTGCTTCTCTCTGTAAAGATCTGCTTGTCTCTTATTAGTAGCAGTATGTGTGTGTGTTGGGTATACAGGCCCACTGATTCTACGTTCCTTACCAGCACGTGGGAAACTGAAGTATCTTCCCATAGAGGGCAGTACTAAAGCAGGGAATTATGGGTAAGAGTGGAGGTGTGCCCTCATTATCCAGCAGGGTCAGTCCAACCTGCAACTCAAACACCTATAGAGAGAGAGAGAGAGAGAGAGAGAGAGAGAGAGAGAGAGAGAGAGAGAGAGAGAGAGAGAGAGAGAGAGAGAGAGAGAGAGAGAGATGCAAGGAAAAACACAACGGAAGGAAAGAGAGAATGTTTGTAAATGCAAAGTATTCATGCTGGAACAGGAAAGGGCCGACCTCAAACTGTTGCCACAAAGTTAGAAGCATACAAGTGTCTAAAATGTATTTGTATGCTGTAGCATTAACATTACCCTTCTCTTGAACTAAGCAGCCTAACTCAAGACCTGAAAATCTGCCACAGACCATTATCCCTCCTCCATCAATTTTACTGTTGTCACTATGCATTCAGGTAGGCAGTATTCTCCTGGCATCCACCAAGATTCATCCATCAGACTGCCAGATAGTGAAGCATAATTATTACTCCAGAGTTCCGTGGCCTTTACACCACTCCAGCCGACACTTGGCATTGTGCATAGCAACCTTAGGCTTGTGTGCAGCTGCTTGGCAATCCAAGTGGTGGCCATATTCTTTATAAATGTCAAGTTTTTGATTATTACTGAGGTTTACAGTCTACCACGTCTGCCATCAATATTGTGAAGATTGGCCAAAAAACCCTAGAAATAGTTTGCAAAAGTAGGTTTTGCATATTACTGTTATTTCGTTAATGAAAATTATGACGTAAATGTTCATCAAAGACCTTTTTTCCATGACTAAGATGAGACACTGATGAGACGACACAGACATTATTAAACACTACCCATGACTATATCAACATGCAATATCGTGTACGAAAAAGACAAGACTAAAATGTAGTTACCAAAATCTCTATTTTTGTCCAAAAAAAAGAGGAGATAAAATTATAGACTGCTTTTGAAACAGCCTAAGGGTCTTTTCACACCGGGACGTTTTTCGCAGCGTGTTAAACGGTCCATTTTTCTCGAAGTTTGGCGCTTTGACGCCACGGGTTTTACGCGTGGGTGTGAACATACTCATCGACAGCCATTGGGGCATTAAACAGACCGTTTTCCGCTCTGTGAAAACCGTCCCGGTGTGAACAGGGCATAAGATTGCGAGTTCAGTTTATAGAGGCATTTATATGTTTAGATTTATATTATATTTACACATATTTAAATAAAATAAACAAACAAACAAAAACTCCCCAACTAAAGTCCCCCCGGTGTATCCCGGCCATTTCCACCACTGTCTAGATTAGATTGACTGAAATGTTAATCAATAATAATCTTATGGCTAAAAAATGTCTACAGTTTTCAGTGACTAAAATGTCACCAGATTTCATTGACTAAAACTAGACTAAAATACTTATGGTTTTATTTGACTAAGATAAGACTAAAATGCCCAGACTTTAGGTCAACTAAAACTTGACTTTAAAAAAAACTGCATAAGATTAACTAAACGTGATTTAAAAAATTTTTTTTTTAAACATCAAGGGCATTTGACACAGGACTAAGGCTAAATTTGAAAATAGCTGACAAAATTAACTATTGCATATTATGCAAATTGTATTTGGACAGAGCTGAAAGGTTCTTTTTCAGAAAAAAAAATCATGGGGGGGATTGTTCTGGGGTTCAAGACTACAAAATTTCTTATGTAAATGCTCATAAGAACTATTTAGAAATAAATCTGTTCATATCCAGCTTGATAAAAAGAGGCCCAATGATACCAACAGAGGAGTGACTACCTTCAGACAGCAGTGTGTGTAGCAGTGGTGCAGGAGGTTGTCTGAAGGCATGCTGAGGCTGCTGACAGTGTGGATGAGCTCTATGCCATACATTGGTACAGAATGCTCCAGATTCACCCTCTCTACCTGCATACGAATTGCAGGCAGTGGCCTCACTGGATGGAACTGTGTAGTAGTCAACTGCACAGCCAAACCCTGGTGGAAAAAACATTGAAGCACAAAATATACCAATATAGCCGGTAGTAATGTGTGTTCAAATGTGTGTGTATGTGTGTGAAAGTATAGTACCTTCTGGCCCAATACAGCAGGAAGTAGTATATGTAACAGGTTGAATTCCGCCATGGAGACAGTAATGGAGGCCTTCAGTACTGTGACACACGTCAGCCGTGTTGGGATAAATTCTTCCAAGCCTCTCTCATTCCCTAGTGGAACCTCCTTGTTCTCCTCCACCACATCTATCCACCAGGAGACAGAGATACACATAAAGAGAGATGGAATGACTGAGAAAAAGGACACGACTGGTATTTCTATAAATTAAGACAAAATTATCGAAATATCTTGCTCAGTCGACAGTTGTGTAACAGTCACCTGGCTTCAGTGTGTAGTAGGGCTCATACTCGTGGTCCATGGCACAGGCAACCATCTTCAAGATGCGATGGACAGCACTGCTATGAAGCAGTAGATCCAGGGGGCCAATCATCAATCGTTTTATCGACATTTCCTGAACCGACTGACCAGAGTCCACCTTACCCATCAGAGGAAAATCCTGTTGCCCTATTTACAAAAGTATACAAGTAATTGGGATAACATTTAATGTAAGACACAGAACAGAGTAATCGACACCAAAATCTTAAAAACAGAATGCTACTCATGATATTGTAATCTGAAGTGTGCAAAACAGTAGTTAGCTTTGGGGATTTTTCTAATGTTAGACCATCAGCTTTACTTAAGGATATTCTATGACTTAAGCTTCAATTTGGCAAATGTGTTATGTTTGTGATATGTAGCCAACACTACATATCTAGTTTTGTTTGGGAATAAGCATTTAGCACTATAAAAGCCTACAAATCATAAATCTCAGTTCATGTGAGACCTAGCTCACTCCAGGTCATGCTTTTTACCAGTTGATTAAAGTTGGGGGGGAATGATTGGACATGCAACTCTGCTTACATAAAGGAGTCTAAATACTTTCTGAACACATTGTCCTGCTGGAATATTACAACTAGCTAGCAAACCATTTAGCTAATGCCAAACAGTTCAGCTAATATAACAGAGACTTACAGTGGCCTTCAGAATTACTGATACCCTTCATTAAAACACATACACTAAGTGATATTTTGAGCTTAAATATACAGTGACAATGTGCAGTTTGCAATTTAGATTTTGTGATGCCTGTCCTGGAAAGAATAGCAGCACTGAATCTCTTCCTTATCCAGCAAGGTCAGACACTTGTAGAGGGATCTTGATCCACTCCTCCATGCAGAACATTTTACTGCAAGCTGTTGTCATATGCAATTTTTTCAGCATTTAAAGAAAACCTATCCACTGGTTGGCCTTTTTATAGTATGTCAGCTTTAGTTGCATCACTGGCATGAAGAAGCATGCCATTTAAATCTCCCAAAGGCATCCTTTCCCACATTGAACAACATTTTGAGCATGCCTCATCAGAGCTCTGCATTTCTGTTGCTCATGTATAATATACATATTTTTGCTGCTCACAAAAATATTTAAATCTTTGGCATTTAAAGAATATTTTGGCATTGCTTAAATCTTGTTTTTGAAAAAGTTATAAGTTAAACCACATTGAGGAGTAAACGAATAATGCATGAAATGAGTCAATTTTAGCAGTTGTACAGGTACAGAAGGCAGGTATGTGCTTTGAGGAAGGTTAAGATAACGTGTATATTCTTTTAAACATAACTTCCGTATTTTAATGAAAGAGACTACATTTTGAAGAATCTAAGCATAGACCAGTTTGAAAAGCAGAACATGTTTTCCATGTAGATCAGATTTCCAGCGTTCATTTCCTGATATTTATACCTAGATAGAACATGGCACTTTTTGTTTGAGCCCTTCCATTTTTCAAGTGATCAAAAATACTGGAACATGGGACTGACAGGTTTTTCTTGTTACCCAGATGAGCCCTGTTAAACTATTTAGCACACATCACCTTTGGTAGCAGACCACGCTTTTTTTAGGTTAGCAAATTTCTAGGAAAAGATTTAGTCTTAATATTTGGTTGCATAGCGCTTGCTTGCAGTAACTGCATCAAGCTGGCAATGCACTGACATCACCAAACTGTTTTGGAATGTTTTCACAGGCTTGTTCCCAAGCTTCTTTCAGTTGTTGTTTGTTTGGGGGGGATTTCTCCCTTCATTCCCCTCTTCAGGAGGTGAAATGTATGCTCAGTTGGGTTAAGCGCCGGTGATCAGCTTGGCCAGTCTAAAACCTTTCTCTTTTTCATTTCCTTTGTTCTGGGTCATTGTCTTGCCGCATGATGAAGTTCCTCCCAATTACATTGCATGCATTTATCCGTAAATTGGCTCAACTCTGTATTTCTTTGTGAATTCCAATCTTGCTTTACAATTCTTACTGCTCATGAGTGATTTGCTTCTTGTGGTATGGTCTCTATACTTCTGCTCTCAAAGTCTTCTTCGAATGGTGGATTGTGACACCTTCACCCCTGCCCTGTTTGTGTTTTTCTTCACAGCTCTCATAAAGTTTATTAATTGCTGTTGTTTTCCTTGGCTGACCTGTTCAATGTCTGCTTGTTAGTACATCAGTGGTTTCTTTCTTTTTCAGGACATTCCAAATTGTTGTATTGTCTATGCCCAATGCTTGTGAAATGGCTCTGATTAATTGTCCCTCTTTTCTCAGCTTCAGAATTGCTTGCTTTTCTCCCATAGACAGCTTTCTGGTCTTCATGTTGGGTTATCAACAAATGTTACTTATTAACAATAAATGCAGTTTTAACAGATGAAACCCAGGGCTCAAACCAAGAGCAGACATTCAGAGTTCAAATTGTTTTTTAAAAATTATAGCAATCTAATAGGGCTCACCTGGGCAACACGAAACTCCTGTCAGTCACACGTTCCACTATTTTTTGATCACTTGAAAAATGTGTGTTCCAACACAAGGTGCCAGGTTCTAAACTGTTTAACCAATCTAGATGTACATATCAGGAAATGAAAACTGAAATTCTAAGCCATCATCTCATATTCATCTTTTGCTCTATCTATAGCCAGGTCTATGCTTCCTGGCAGAGGCAACCAGGTTTTGGGCTTAATTACCCTGACATTTAGCACAGTTCATCAGCCACAAAAAGCATCAATGACACACCACCATATTTGACTGTGGGGCACTAGGTGTGTTTCTCTGTATGCAGTCCTCCTTTGTCGCTACGTATGGGGATGGTGTTCATCAAAAAGTTCAGTTTTGGTCTCATCTGACCACAAAACTAAATTGCAATTGTAGTTGACACTTGCTGCATTTTGTGAGATGTTCTGAAGAAGGGCTACTTTATTACAATGCTTCAAAATAGCTTGTTGTTATCAAAGCAGCATTAAATCATTCATTTTGAAACTTGGAAACAACAAAGTAACTGGACTGTACAATTGAAAAACTGATCTTTGCCCCCCCCCCCCCCCTTCACCATCCTCCTAACTGCTTTGTAACAATGTCTACTGTTAAAATAGCTACACAAACAACATTGAACTGAACTGTTTTGGACTTGAGTTTTTGTTATGGCCCTAATTGTGCTTAACAGTTTTTTTTATCTGATTATGTATTTTTAAATCCAATATCTAAAGTCTCTTTTGTCACAAATGTCCTTGGTTTTTCTCCATGGTAATGGATGACAAAGGGATTTTACCCCAGGGTAAAGGATATGATCGCATATAAATATTTTTTTCCTGACATCATTCATATGGGTATAGCATATAAATAACAATGAACAATTATTTAAGATTGACTAATTAGTCACCATCAGACCAATATAGCATCACTCCTCTGGCCCTTACTCTCATTCAGTCTTTAATTCCCTAATGTCCACTTTTTTACAGCTGCCCTTTATTCCAAGCTGTCGCTACAGTTCAAATTCCACCTGTTGCTCCATCTTTAATGAAGCAAGTAGTTGAGAGCATGAGACATGAGTTGGGTTTTAGAGTGTGGAGTTAAAGGGTTCAAATTACAACTTGAGAATAAAACTGCAGTGAGTAACAGCACTTCCTCTTCCCACTGATCCAAGCTAGATTAGTGCTAATATCAAACATATGCCCATAACTTGAGACTTGGAGAGGCCAGCTAAGGAAAGTTATCCAGGATTTAGTGGATTAGGGGCCTTTTTGTCTGCTTCTCGCCTCTTCGCATATGCGTAACTGAGAAATGAAGTCAGCACAGAGCACAGCCGCGTTTTGGGTTTCAGTTTTGCAGAACTGACAAAATTCACAGAGTCGGGCGTGGGACAAGCCCAGAATCATCCCACACCACGTTCCTACATGGAAAGCGTTTAATTCAAACTACACTGGAAGGGGAAGAGTATGACAAGTGTCTGTACTTTAGAAATTAGTCTAACACTGTCAACATGTTTTACTTCAAATTTAGATAATTCTCTCATGATGTGCAGAAAAAATATTTAAGCAAGTGAAAATATCTTGAATATGGACAAACATGTCAAGCATGAAATTAGTAGAAATCTTATTTGATTTATTGTAAACTTACAATAGGATACACTAGATAAATATGACTATAAATCCTGATATTTTCACTATAGAGAGGGAAGTTGAAAGATGCATCAACATTAGGTGAGTGTGTCCGGTAGTACCTTTTCCACTCTTGTTCTCCATTGTGTAGAGGTAATCTAGATAGAAGGCACCGAAGCGCTGTAGCCCTGCTGCTTCAGTGTAGGTCTCCTACCATAAGATCAGAGTTTATTACAGATTACACAGAAACATAAAAACACATAACAGAAAGCCACACTAAGCAGTGTGGGAGCAGACATGGAATTAAAAAAAAAAATGCTCCAAGTAGACAACACAGTTGTAGCAAAGCAATTAGTGGTGAAGCACCTTCAGTCTCTCAAGATCAATTAAAATTAGCTCATTAACTAACAAGATACTGGGTGTCAAAAGCAAAAAAATATTTAATTTAACATTTTTCAAGATGTAGTCAAACATGAAGAGATGTCCAGAAGAGGTAACATCAATGTTAATTGCAGATGACATTATTCTCTTGGCACCAACTGAATTAGACCTCCAATGCACACTTGAACATTTCACTGTTGAGTGTAAAACAGCTGGGATGAAAATCAGCACCTCCACGTCCAAGGGAGGGATCATCATTGAGAGAGAGTTGCATCAATTACTCATAAAAAAAATAATAAAACAAAACAAAGCTCAAATAAAAAAAAAAGTGTCTGATACCATGTGGCACTATGTGATGTAATCCTACTGTATATTGTCTTGCTAATAAGCAGAAAACAAGACAGAACAGCAATCTGGATGTATTTCAAAATTAAACAGTAAAAACAAAGCACACTGAAAACTGTGAAAATACCAACAGGAAGAACTACAGCATCTACATACAATACAAGTAACTTAATAAAACATCTTCAACTTAAAACTCAGTACAAGTTCGTTGCTAGCAGAAAATCTCTAGCTAAGTGAGACAAAAGCATCTACATACAACACAAGGTAAGCGAAAACAACTATTACCCAGTATATTATTCTTGAAGATCAACCACTATCAGTCATTGACAACAATAGTGTTACATACACCAATCAGCCATAACATAAACACTGATAGGTGAAATGAATATACATTGCCTCATATAGGGCAGTGTAGCCTCTCTTCCCAAGTGAAACACAACCCACTCTCCACTGCAACCCTGCTTGACCCCTATTTTGAGCTGCCATTTGTCTGTGTTAGTTAAGATGTAGACACCACAGAAGGTTAAATCCAGGAAAGAAGAAAAGTTCAAAGTTAAAAAAGTTTACCCACTTTCTTACTATTATTATGTACATAAAATACGTTATGTTCAGCAATTAATAATAAAGTTTGCATCTGAACTTTTCTAGTGTGTACATCTTAATTAAGAGAGATCAGCAGCAGCTTTTCCACCCAACACAAGTGCCTGGTGGTTACTGTAAAACCTCATATATACATACACTCTGGTTTCTACCAAGACAGGTTTTATTTCATAATAATGAAGTAAAAAAAAATTTCTTCATTTACCTTGACAGAAACCAAGGGTTGTGCATCAGTGCATCTTTTAAGCATGAAAATTGAGATAAGATAAGATGAGATGAGCTATTCTTATGTGAGGTAAGTTAAGGTGGTGGGGCTACCAGGGAGTCAGTGAATATTAGAGAGTTCAAAACACCAACTATCAATCATTCCAGATTCATATGTCAATTGGCTCATGTGTCATTGTTATGTTGGGGGGGGGGGGGGGGGGGGGACTGCAATTTTTGCTTATTTCTGACTGATAATTCATAGCAATGTACTCTGATGGTGAGTTACTCAGCAAAATACAGAAAAAGGTTGGCAGGTATTTAATTTAGAAATATGTCATAATTGTGCACCCTGTAGTTGCATAGCAAAGTATTTGTGTGTTACAATACTCATTTTACGCCAACATGAAACAAAAAACAAAACAAAACAAAATACCACAAATATACTGGCTATTCACTATCCCACTGACTCAAGTCATGTTTTTTGGTGACCTTTTAGGTGACCGGTTTTGTAATTAGACAAAACAGGTTTCAGAAGAAAGACTTGAGAGCAAACAAAATTTAATAACGTGAGTTCATGTTCTACTTCTTTTGCTTTTGGGGTGTTTTAACACACAATTCATGTTACCACACATTTCTTTTGACAAGTTAATTAGGGCATCTACTTCACATCAGCTTACATTTTAAAACAACTGATTTGAAAAGATTTATTTCAGCTTTAATTTACTATATCAGAATTCCAGTGGGTAAAACATTTACATACACCTGTCACTTTTAAATCTATATGAAAGACACATTGGCCATAACATTAAAAACACTGACGAAGTGCAGAACATTGATTATCTCGTTACAATGGAACCTGGGATATATTAGGCAGCAAGTAAACAGTCAGTGCTCAAAGATGATGTGTTGGAAGCAGGAAAAATGGGCACATGTGAGGATCTGAGGAACAAGGCCAAATTGTGATGGCTATATGACTGGGTCAGAGCATCTCCAAAACGGCAGGTCTTGCGGGGTGTTCCCATTATGCAGTGGTTAGTACCTACTAAAATTGCTCCAAGGAAGGACAACTGCCAAACTGATGACAAGGTCATGGGCATCCAATGCTCACTGATGTGCGTGGGGAGTGAAGGCTAGACTGCTGTCTGATCCGATCCCACGGAAGAGCTAGTAGTTTGTAGCTCAAAATGCTGAAAAAGTTAATGCTGGCTATGATAGAAAGGTGTCAGAACACAGCTTGCTGCATATGGCGCTGTCCACTGCCAAAATGCCTACAATTGGCATATGAGCATAAGAACTGGACCATGGAGCAGCAGAAAAATCCAGGTCTGATGAATCACATTTTCTTTTATATCATGCAGAGGGTGTGTGCGTCGCTTACCTGGGGAAGACTTGGCACCAGGGCGCACTATGAAAAGAAGACAAGCAGGCAGAGGCAGTGCGATGCTCTGGGCAATGTTCTACTGGGAAACCTTGAGTCCTGGCATTTATGTGGATGTTATTTTGACACATAACTCCTACCTAAACATTGTTACAGACCAAGTACATCCCTTCATGGCAACGGTATTCCCTAATGGCAATGGCCTCTTTCAGCACGATAATGCACCATGCCACAATGCAAAAAATATTCAGGAATGGTTTGAGGAACATGGCAAAGAGTTACCTATTATTTTGAAATGACCTCTTATAGAAATAAAGCAGAACCCTTAATTGACTTAATACAGGAAATGTATGGTAACATGGTAAAAAATCGAGTTTGAGTGTCTTCAGCCTATGTCTGTGTAAACTTTTGGCCTCAACTGTAATTAGTCAGCATTTAATACTGAAAAACTAGCCAGCCATGTATATCAGGACACCTCGGTATGTGGTTGGCTGAACTTGCCACACATTGTAATACTGTGCATGTTTAGAGAGATGGCACAAAAGAGCAATGTTAAGAGAAGTGATTTGTTTCTGCTGTGCAAGCAAGAAGTCAGAAAGAGATATCAGAATTTTGTGCATCAGGAAGATATTAGCAGGCATTCCAGTAAGCGTTTTAATATCGCTATAAAAATAAAGTGTGACAAAAAAGTTTGCCTGGAGAAATCTTGAATGAATATCATAAACATAAACTTGTGGCACAGCCTGTGAATAAGGTATTGTCAAAGCTATAGATTTAGCTGCCTAATTTAACAGGTTAATTTATGGGGAAAGATGAATAGATGGAGGGAGGAATGAGGTGGTGTTTGGCAATAAGGCAGAGCAGCACCCACACAGACCACTGTTTCCAAGAATTGTTCTGCCATTGCCAGCAATGTACTTCTGGAAATGTTAACCAGATTCAGATTTTTTTTTTTTAAACAGCATGAAAATAAGAATTGAAAATGCACTGATACCTTGTGCAGGTTAGCATCAAGTATGAATTCAGCACGAACACCATTGTTTTCTGGGCTGCGGCTGTCAAATAGTGAATTGGTCAAGTAGGTAATTCCTTTAGAGCTTAAATCCTCTCCACAGTAGAAAAACACAGCATCCTGCAGTGGAGCACATCCACAGGACAACCATTCACATGTGCACACATACATAATAAATAAAACTTTCAAAAATAATATAATTTGCACATTCTACTTATAAATCCCCATTGTACAGTACTGTGCAAAAGTCTTAAGCACCCTATTTTTAGTATAAATTTTGTTATCGATATTTATTTTGTATTATGTGAACATTATGATATTTGAATATGATATTTGAATTCATTTTAGATTTCCAAATATTACTTTGCAAAGAAATTATGTTACAGAAAAAAAAGCAACATATCACGTAAGGGACCAATTTTCGGACAAAAAGCATACTGAAGGCTCCTGGGTTTTGCAAAACAAAACAAACAAACAAACAAAAAAAAACAGTTGTAGCAGTCAAAGCCTCCAGCTGAACTGTGGCAGATTCTCCAGTAATACTTGCAAGCTAATTTCCTTATAAATCTGCATAAATTGTACCTGGGGCTTCTACTTACCAAAAAAAAAGCAAAGGGTCGTCACATAAGATATTGACTTCATTTAGATTATTATTAGATTTCATTTAATTATTTTTGAAGTCATCTTTACAGCATTTCTTTACATGTGCGTAAGCCTTTTGCAGAATACTGAATATGTAATCCTTAAAAAAAATGTGATATGTGCATGTAAATTTAGGTTTATATTCGGTGTGGGTGTACATGAGCATAAAACAAAAGTGTGCATATGGAAAGTTATGAGTGTGTGTATATAAATTAATAATTTAGACTGTGCACACACACAAACATTACCTCTTCTTTTCTGTCCGTCTTCTTTTCAAAGTCCCACACTCCCATGAAACCTTTCAGACACAAAGCCCTGCAGCCTACCACCCCAATCTGACAGTCAAAAAACAGCTCTCCCATCATCAATGCCTAAAAGAGATTAAGAGTAACAGATTTGTAAAAGTGCTGACCTGGCTGCTGCCTAAATAGTCAGCTAGAGAGCCCTATCTTCACTTCTTGAACCCATCTTTGCTCCCACCCTTAAAGTGGCTTTACTTTGACAGTTTTTATAGTCCCACCTCTCCACTATACAACAGCTACCAACGAAGAAAGGTGAAGGCTAACATGTGCTTCCTCCGAGACACGTTAAACCTGTCAACTATCATTTCATACTGCTGCTCATGTTGCGTCACAGGGCAGTGCAACAAACTCAGAGGAAAGCATTATCTACCCGCTTCCACATACATGAGCTCACAGTCACCCTGATTGGCTAGTGTCACTGTGACTGACGGGGACAGAGAGTGGAAAAAACACTGTTCCTATTGTAAGAGACCTATCTAGATTACATCTACACAATGGAGAACAAGAAGATTCCAACAGAAAAGGTACTGCCCCATACACTCACTGGGTCTGTGCCAATTTCCTCTCTCTTTTTTTACCCTGTTGCCCCTGTCCTCCTTGGAGTAAATGTTTTCTTGTCATATGCATAATTTGCATAATTTCAATATTAGTGCACGTTAATCCAGTAATCTAAGGCATTTTAAATAAATTATTTATGACCATGACTTTGTATTTTACCTCCACAGTGATACCTTCCTGTTCCACACATAGTACCTCCTGTGACTTCACTTTCTGAGGGCTATAGTAGCTGCTCTCAGAACTGTTCTCTGTAAGCTATAGAAACAAAGGGGGTAAAATCAGTAACACAAGAGAACATTTAAGCAAATAATCAGCTAACAGAGTCTGGGATTTAGAGCATCATCACCAGGCAAACAAGGAGACATAATAATGTCAAATAATCTTGATCTAGCCCTAACACGAAGAGCTCTGGATTTAAACAAAATCCACTCTGGACAAAACAGGAACGCTAGATTACTATAATTACTGTAATAACTACAACCCCAATTCCAAAAAAGTTGGGACGCTGTGTAAAATGTAAATAAAAGCAGAATGCAATGATTTGCAAATCTCATAAACCCATATGTTATTCACAATAGAACATATCAAAACATATCAAATGTTTAAACTGAGGAAATGTACCATTTAAAAATAAAAGGTCATTTTGAATTTGATGGCCGCAATACGTCTCAAAAAATTTGGGATGGGGCCAACAAAAGGCCGGAAAAGTAAATGTTACTAAAAAGAAATAGCTGGAGGTTAATTGGCAACAGGTCAGTAACATGATTGAGTATAAAAAGAGTATCTTAGAGAGGCAGAGTCTTTCAGAAGTAAAGATGGGCAGAGGTTCACCAATCTGAAAAAACTGCGTCTAAAATTTATGGAACAATTTCAGAATAATGTTTCTCAACATAAAATTGTGAAGACTATGAATCTCTCAGCATCTACAGTACATAAGATCAGGCCGGTGATCTTCGGGCCCTCAGCATGTGGCATTGCATTAAAAACAGGTATGATTCTGTAATGTAAACCACTGCATGGGCTCAGAAACACCTCCAAAACTCACTATCTGTGAACACAGTTCATCGTGACATACACAGATGCTGGTTAAAGCTTTATCATGCAAAGAGAAGCCATATGTGAACATGATCCAGAAATGCCGCCATTTTCTCTGTGCCAATGCTCATTTAAAATGGACAAGAGGCAAAGTGGAAAACTGTTCTAAATTCAAAATTACCTTATTTATTTTCCTTAAAATGGTACATTTCCTCAGTTTAAACATTTGATGTGATTTCTGTGTTCTATTGTGAATAACATATGGGTTCGAGATTTGCAAATCATCGCATTCTGTTTTTATTTACACTTTACACAGCGTGCCAACTTTTTTGGAATTGGGGTTGTATTACATATGTTCAGAACTTCAGTGATGATGCCAATATATTAAAAGACCCAACCAAATATGTTTAAAAAGCCCACTAAACACAGGAAGTATAATACTGCATATTGTAAAGATTTATATTTTTCTTGACTTCAGTCTAGTTAATTACCTTTCCAATTTAATTCAAAGTGGTCATGGACAAAACCAGAAAGGGCTTGCTTTTCCCCACATTTTTATAATATATATTTTTCATTAATTATTTTTTTTTTATTATTAAACATGAGCCCTACCACTATGCTTCCAGAACCACTAGAAACATTTGGAAACACCAATGTCAGTCAGCAGTGTCAGCAGTGTGTGTGAACTGTGGCTCTGACAGTTATTTAATCTCTGCAAGATCACTTTGTACCTGCATAACGAATTTAATTGGTTCCCCCAAAATATGAACAAACTAGTAGTCATTAAACCACCAGCCAGTTACTAAAAATGCTGTAAATTAGTTCATGTTAATGAGCAGGGATTTTGTTTGTCCCAGGACTTTCATATAGGACTGTTTGCTTGCACCCACATGAAAGTAGAAACCTCTCACTCCTGTGAGAGGAGAAAAAACAAACTGTGTGCACGCTATACGTATCTGTATTTTTTTATTATATCTGAATTTGTGTCATGAATAATGTATTCATATTAGGTTACATCCCTACTGTGTGCTTTCAGCTGATCCCAAAAAGAGTTGATTCCAGGCATTGAAAATTATTCACCTTGCACTCACACAGAGTAAGATTCATCCAAGTAAAATTCAGTTAGTGTTTGAGTGTTTCAGTTAGTGAGCCAGGCTGCCTATTTTGAATTTGTCTGGTTGGAATTAAACAAATCAAGGCTTAAAATGCAGGTAAGATATATAGTTGCAAAAAAAGAACCAGTAAGAATGTACAGAAAAGCATCTCCTTGTGTTACTTGTGCCTAACTTAGCTCAAACACTTGATAATGTTCTCATGCTCTGACAGATTATCTATTTATCTAATTATAGTTACATTATTGATTATCTAATAATATTTTTGGTATTAAATACATTTTAATAATCATCCAACTAATAAATTAATTGAAAAAAAAATGGAATAATTGATTATCAAATTTATCATTCTTTTAAGGAAGAAATATGCTCTTATTTTAGAGCTGAGTATGGCAGTTTTAAGGTCAGGCTACTGAAGCAGACCACAAATGATAAACCAAAAAATAATTAATAATTAAGAATTAATTGAACTCGACTCTAACAGTGTTGATGGGGATGCATCCCCCTCCAGAATTACCTTAAAGCATACACATGAGGCAATTGAAGTAACACAATTTCAGATATTTGACCTTGCTGTGGCCTTGACCATGTTTGCATCTGCTGGTTTCAATGATAATTTCATATAAATCCCACAAATATTCAACCACACGTTCTTTAGATATCGCACTAACAAGAACCTCGGACCGATGAACAGACACACTAATGGATGGACAGATGGATAGACTGATGGCAAAAATCATACACCCCCAATTCCAAAACAGTTGGAACACAGTGTTAAATGTAAATAAAAACAGAATGCAATGATTTGCAAATCTCATAAACCCATGTTATTCACAATAGAACATAGAAAATATATAAAATGTTTAAACTGAGGAAATGTACCATTTTAAGGAAAATAAATAAGGTAATTTTGAATTTGATGGCTGCAAAACGTCTCACAAAAGTTGGGACAGGGCAACAAAAGGCAGGAAAAGTAAGTGTAACTAAAAAGAAACAGCTGGAGGAACATTTTGCAACTAATTAGGTTAACTGGCAACAGGTCAGTAACATAATTTGGTATAAAAAGAGTTTCTTTGAGAGGCAAAGTCTTTAAAAAGTAAAAAAATGGAATGGAATTTACTAATTTATCCATTAAAGAACCTTTCTTGGAATTATTTGGAGCAGTTTCTTGGTCTTGGTTGTGTCCAGTATAAAAGCTAAATGTACACCTACAGTCCAGCACTGTACAACACATTGGAAAAAAATTTTTGTTGAAGAAATGTAAGGTGGATTCTGAATGCAGTGTGTTCCAGGAGCAAAACAGCTCATTTCTTCTGGGAAATAAACCCAAAAACACATTTGTTTAACTTTATGTTTAAAAAAGTATGACCAGTACATTGGCCAACTATAAACAGAAAAGATGAATAAGTTCATTCAAACAGCCTGTTTTCACTCATGGTGGTGAGACAAATAATGCTGTTCTGAAGGCTACATAAGGCTAGTGAAGGCTACATAGCCGTTATAGCCATATACACCAATTATTAATATTTTAAATAGACTTATCAAATATAAAAGGCACATTAAAAGGCAATTATTAATGACTAGTGCAGCCCCTTTATTGTGATATTTTTACCGATGAGCCCCCTACCCCAGATGTTTGCCAGTCCTGACAAAAAGCCTACTAGTTTCTCACCTTGAATGTAACTGAGGCTTTGGTGCAGTAGAACCCCACAGAGACTATGGGTTCCCTGAGAGAGGACTGTAGTGGGCTAGGATTCCCAGTGTCCTCCATCTCAGGATAACACTGCTCCTCTTCCTCAGTGTTGATGATGGCTGGCACGAAGGACCAGGCCCAGGATACCCAGCCTTGATCATCGTTGTCATTTTGGATGCATTGATCTTGTGTTGAATATTGATCTGAAGCATTTGCATCCATTCCCTCACGCACCACCTCTGCTGAAGTAGAAAGACAGAACAGAGCTAAAACTATACTCATGGAGGAGTGGTGAGTTTGTGACACTCGTGGGATCATCACGGAGCAGTACACAACCAAGGGATTCTTAACCTCTCTAAACTGCATACATCTAAGCACTTTAGACAACAGACACAACAAACGATCATGAAACACCCTGCATGTATTATACATATGAGAAAGATTGGTATGTTTTGGTCAAATTGGTATATTTAATCTTGCTAAAGACATCCCTTTAGATAAGCAACATTAGGTTAGGACTGAGAAAACGCAGTGTATGATATTTCAAATAAACCTCTCGCTTTAGTGATCCAGCAGTCAGTTTATGATCCTTTCCTTTCTTTTTCTTTTTCTTATGCATAACAGTCCTGGAGCCTGAGTGGCTTCGACTGTGGGGTGTGAAATGAACTCTTATCAGTGTGTAAAGATATCTATGCATTTCAGAGTGTGTAAAGTCATATGTGATGGGTTTGTGTGTACGTTGCAGGAGTGCTGTTTTGAAGCATCTGACACAAAGTGTGCACAATATGAGCTGTGTGTGCATGTTTTATTGTATTGCATTGCCATATGAAGTATGAAAAGTATAAGCTCAGTGTGTGTGGATCTGCATATGTAAAAAGCAGGAGCATATAAGCATATAAGCAGTGAGAAGGTAATGCAGTGTGTACTCTCTGATCAGCCACTAATCACTCATTCAGGAGACCAAGTCTCCCTCCACATCTAGAACAAACAGGAACATGGCTTAAATGTACCTTAAAATAATTTACGTTTGTGTGATGTGAATTGTGTAATCTTCCCAAGCGCAGTGTATGAACAGTAAAGCTGAAGGATAGTCTTGTAAATCCACTAACCTGGAATGTTAACCACTACATCAGTGGTAGAGGTACTCTCTTCTCTCTCTCCATCTCTCTGAGCTCTAATCTCCCCGTAATATAGAGCAACTGCAAGCTCCAGCAGCCGCACAAACATGGGAAGCTGTTGGTCAGTCAGAGACAGCTTCAGACTCTCAACTATTGTATGGATCTGAAAAACACACATGCACAAATAAAAATGTATACATCTTCACACAACTACATGCCTACACACACACACAGCATACACTACAACACTCAAACGTAACTCCACTTGTAATAAAAGGAGGGAGAGTTGAGGAAATGGGGAACCAAGGATTGCTACTTCTTAAAGCTTTCAAAAAAAACAGCATCCCAAAACTGGCAACACTGGCAATATCCAAGCTTTACTAGGCTGCTGACACCAAACTGTGTTAGTTAATCAAAGTCTAATGCCAATAGTCTTGCTAGGGACACAGACAGAAGATGGAGAATAGATGATTAGGAAATAAAAGGGAGATGCATCTTACTTT
>NC_030438.2:12178368-12193368 GCF_001660625.3 Ictalurus punctatus
TCCACTGTGTAGCACTCTGCCGATGTGATGTTTACCGAAAGCACTATGTCATCCTCCACATACTTCAGAATCAGGTTATTGATCACAACATTCAAGTTATTTACTACACGGCGGATCAGACTCTGTACATACCCTGCAGAGAGACAGAGACAGAGCGAGAGAGAGAGACAGAAAGACAGACAGATCAAATTTCTCTACGGATGTACAGAAACATACACACCTAAACATACATACATACATACATACATACATACACACATATACATACATACATACATACATATATATATATATATATATATATATATATATATACATATACATATATATATATATATATATATATATATATATATATATATATATATATATATATACACACACACACACACACACACACACACACAGTATCTCACAAAAGTGGGTACACCCCTCACATTTTTCTAAATATTTGATTATATCTTTTCATGTGACAACACTGAAGAAATGACACTTTGCTACAATGTAAAGTAGTGAGTGTACAGCTTGTGTGACAGTGTAAATTTGCTGTCCCCTCAAAATAACTCAACGCACAGCCATTAAACCACTGGCAACAAAAGTGAGTACACCCCTAAATGAATATGTCCAAATTGGGCCCAATTAGCCGTTTTCCCTCCCCGGTGTCATGTGACTTGTTAGTGTTACAAGGTCTCAGGTGTGAATGGGGAGCAGGTGTGTTAAATTTGGTGTCATCACTCTCACACTCCCTCATACTGGTCACTGGAAGTTCAACATGGCACCTCATGGCAAAGTACTCTCTGAGGAGCTGAAAAAATGAATTGTTTGCTACATAAAGGTGGCCCAGGCTATAAGAAGATTGCCAAGACCCCGACACTGAGCTGCAGCACGGTGGCCAAGACCATACAGCGGTTTAGCAGGACAGGATTCACCATTGTCGACCAAAGAAGTTGAGTGCATGTGCTCAGCGTCATATCCAGAGGTTGTCTTTGGGAAATAGACGTATGAGTGCTGCCAGCATTGCTGCAGAGATTGGGGGGGGGTCAACCTGTCAGTGCTCAGACCATACGCCGCACACTGCATGAAATTGGTCTGCATGGCTGTCATCCCAGAAGAACATCTTCTAAAGATGATGCACAAGAAAGCCCGCAAACAGTTTGCTGAAGACAAGCAGACTAAGGACATGGATTACTGGAACCCTGTCCTGTGGTCTGATGAGACCAAGATAAACTTATTTGGTTCAGATGGTGTCAAGCGCATGTGGTGGCAACCAGGTGAGGAGTACAAAGACAAGTGTGTCTTGCCTACAGTCAAGCATGGTGGTGGGAGTGTCATGGTCTGGGGCTGCATGAGTGCTGCTGGCACTGGGGAGCTACAGTTCATTGAGGGAACCATGAATGCCAACATGTACTGTGACATACTGAAGCAGAGCATGATCAGTATGCAGTATTCCAGCATGATAACGACCCCAAACACACCTCCAAGACGACCACTGCCTTGCTAAAGAAGCTGAGGGTGAAGGTGATGGACTGGCCAAATATGTCTCCAGACCTAAACCCTATTGAGCATCTGTGGGGTATCCTCAAATTGAAGGTGGAGGAGCACAAGGTCTCTAACATCCACCAGCTCCATGATGTCGTCATGGAGGAGTGGAAGAGGACTTCAATGGCAACCTGTGAAGCTCTGGTGAACTCCATGCCCAAGAGGGTTAAGGCAGTGCTGGAAAATAATGGTGGCCACACAAAATATGGACACTTCGGGCCCAGTTTGGACATTTTCACTTAGGGGTGTACTCACTTTTGTTGCCAGCAGTTTAGACATTAATGGCTGTGTGTTGAATTATTTTGAGGGGACAGCAAATTTACACTGTTACATAAGTTGAACACTCACTACTTTACATTGTAGCAAAGTGTAATTTCTTCAGTGTTGTCACATGAAAAGATATAATCAAATATTTACAAAAATGTGAGGGGTGTACTCACTTTTGTGAGATATATATATATATGATAATGAAGGTACAGAGGTTGCAATTGTTCCGGAACTGAAGGGGGCAGCAAATATGCGCAAGTGTTTTAGTCGGTCCATAAGTGGTAAAGAAGAAGAACGCCTACAAGCACATGGGAAAAACTCGAGAAGTTTAGCTCCGCCCCGACTCGTTGAGAGGAAAAGAGAGGAAAGCTAGCATCGGTTGCCGGTGTGCAGCTAACCAGCTGACGTTATGTTCCATGTAATGTTTGAGATAGCGTCGTTAACAAATAACTGGCTAACACATTGCAATGTTATAAACTGCCTCCTAATGGGCCACCATGCATCGCCATTCAGCCTGTGTCCTATAAAATGTAGCCTAATGTCACAAATAATTATTCAAATGTTAATGCTTTTAATAATTCTTTTTGGCCTGCCAACATATCAGTGAATTTAATCTAATGCTTGCATTCAGAGTATAAGGTGTGCGTTTGTGCGTGCGCATTTAGGAGTGCACCTTAGCACGTGCTATTAGTCATTGTCAGACAGTGTTTGATAACTAAAATATCCCTCTCTCTGTCTGTCTGCCAGTAACAGCCAGAGGAGGATGTCCTCCAGGAGTTTTACTTTTTTTTATTTATTTATTTATTTATTTATTTATTTAACCACACCATGGTATCGACTTTGGTATCGAGTATTGTGTACTTTTGGTGGTATGAGCTGGAACACATGAAACACCTGAACTGCCCAGGGGTAGAAAATTTATAAAATACCTGGACGGCACAGAAAAAGGAAGACATCAATGGATGCAAGCAGATTTCTGACAAGGCAGGTTGTGAAGTTGAGTGACTTCAAAATACCTGCAGCAAGACTTGGTGGCAACAGGCACTGAGGTTTCACTAAGCACAGTAAGGTGCCCAATTTCCATGCCACAACTCCAAGACGTACACCAATACTGAGCCAAAAGCACAAGAAAAGTCGGCTCAATATCATATAAATAAGCCACAGACATTTTGGAATTCTGTTCTGTGGAGTGATGAAACAAAACTGGAACTTTTCGGCACGATGGATCAGCGGTATGTCTGGAGAAAGAAGAATGAAGAAAGAACACTCTGTCCACAGTCAAGCATGGTGGTGGCTCAATGATGCTCTGGGGCTTCTTTGCATTCTCTGGCACTGGAAACCTGCAGCGTGTGGACGGCAAGATGGAGTCATTGAAGTATCAGGAAATCCCAGAAGAAAACGTTTGTGAGGAAGCTGAAGCTTGGGCATCATTGGACATTCCAACAGGACAATGATCCCAAGCATACCTCAAATTCCAACAAGGCTTTGTTTCAAAAGAAGTCCTGGAAGATTCTACAGGGCCATCACAGTCACCTGACTAGAACCCCATAGAAAATCTCTGGTGGGATTTGAAGAAGGCAGTTGCAGCACGCAAACCCAAGAATATTTCTGAATTGTTCATGAGGAATGGGTTAGATTCCTCAGGAATGCTGCCAGAAGCTATGCATCTTGTTTACAGCAGGTCTTAACAGCTAAATAAACAAACAAATAAATAAATAAATAAATAAATAAATAAATAAATGAAAAGAACAGCAAAAAAAAGAAAAATTAAAATTGCAAACTTAATTCTTCTTAGTCTACAGTGCGTAAAACCTCCCTATGTGCCCACAGAACTCTGGTAACCTGTGAGATCTATATTTTTAAATAAATAAATAAATAAATAAATATAAAGCAAATTCAACTTTTTTCGGCCTGGCTTTTACTAGTTCTGAGCATTTTATCAGCACCCAGAGTACAATACATATAATGCAACCACATAAGATTTTTAATTGAGTGCTAGAGGGGCAAAGTGCACAGAGTAGAGGCCTAAGAGCAGGTGTATGTGCAGACTTATTTGTTTTTTTGAGTGGAGACAAGTTAGGGGTTAGTTAAGTGTTCATTGAAGTGGTGGGTCTTTAGCTGTTTTTTTAATATACCGATGGATTCTGCTGTCCAGACTGAGGTCAGAAGTTCATTCCACCACTGAGGGACAGTCAATTTGAAGGGTCTGGAAAGGAACCCCATGCTTCACTGAGCAGGCACTACCAGGTGTTGGTCATTAACTGATCATAAGTTGCAGGAGGGAACATAAACCTCAAGTGGAGTATTGAGGTAGGGGGCTGCTGTTCCTGACAAGGTACTGTATGTGATGGTGAAGGCTTTGAATTTTATGCGGGCGGCATGCTGCTGCATTTTTAATTATTTGAAGGGGTTTGATGGAACTGGCTGGGAGGCCCGGGAGTAGTGCGTTGCAGTAGTCCAGTTTTGAGAAACAAGAGCCTGGACTAGTAGCTGTGTGGCATGATCAGTGAGATAGGGTCTGATTTTCTTGATGTTATACAGGATGAACCTGCAAGACTGTGCAGTTGTTGAAACATGCATGTTTTGTACAGTTCAAGTGGTCATCAAAAGTCCCCCCAAATGTTTTCTGGCTTTCCTGGTTGGTGTGAGAGTGGTTGCGCCTAGCTGTACTGTGAGGTTTTGGTTGATTTAGCTGCAGGCAGGGATGACGAAAGCTCAGTTTTTGCCAAGTTAAGCTTAAGATGATGTTCCTTCTTACAGTCTGAAAGTCAGGCAGGCAGAGATGTGTGCTGAAATCGAAGGATCTTCAGGCTGGAAGGACAAAAAGAGCTGAGCGTCATCAGCAAAGCCATGAGAATCAATCACAAGCCCCAGAGATGTAGTATAAATGTGGACTCATTCGTAACACCAGTTGAGAGTTGCTGAGATTCATACACCCCTACCCCTCCATGATACCTGGAAGGATCTGCCTAAGTGAAAGAAATCCACCTAGTGCAGCGCCATTCTAGTGCAAGAGTTGACAGGAGGATCTGATTATTCACAGTGTCAAAGGCAGCAGAGAGGTCAAGTTAGATGACAGATGATCTTGAGTTTGATCTTACTAGTCAAAGCTTCAGTGACAGAAAGCAGAGCAGTCACTGGGAGTGACTACTTTTGAAGACAGACTACTTAAATTTACATTAGCACACGCTTTTATCCAAAGCGACTTATAAATGAGGAAATACAAGTAAAGCTATATATCAAGCAGCGAACAATACAAGTAGTGCTACCAGGATCTTTTAATCCTTTGTAGAAAAGGAAAGTGTGCAGATTAGAGGTCTAAGTGCCAGAGTATTTTATTTTAATTTATTTTTAAAGGATAATGTGGGGTTGGCGTTTTAGGGATTAGATAGGTGTTCACAGAAGAGGTGGGTCTTTAGCTGTTTTTTGAAGATAGTGACAGATTCTGCTGTGCGGATTGAGGTTGGAAGTTCATTAATCATTAATCGATCGCAGATTGCGTGAGGAAGCCTTCAGGAGAGTGTTGAGGTAGGGGGGTACTGTTCCAGACAAGGTATTGTACGTGAGCATCAAGGCCTTGAATTTTATACGGGTGGCTACAGGAAGTCAGTGGAGAGAGATGAAGAGGGGTGTGACATGGGTCCTTTTGGACTGGTTAAGACAAGCCGTGCTGCTGCATTCTGAATAATCTGAAGGGGTTTGATGAAGTTGGCTTGGAGGCCTAAGAGTAGTGCATTGCAGTAGTCCAGTTTTGAAATGACAAGAGTCTGGACTAGTAGTTGTGTAGCCTCTTCTGAGAGATAGGGTCTGATTTTCTTGATGTTGTACAGAATGTACCTACTGGACCATGCAGTTGTTGAAATGTGGTCTGTAAAGGTCAAGCTGTAATCAAAAGTCACCCCAAGGTTCCTGGCTCTCCTGGTTAGCTTGAGTGTGGTTGAGCCGAGCTGTACAGTGAGGTTGGTATTGATTGAGGGGCAGGCTGGGATGATGAGAAGCTCAGATTTTGCCAAGTTGAGCTTAAGGTGGTGTTCCCTCAACCAGTCAGAGATGTCAGACAGGCAAGCAGAGATTCGTGCAGAGACAGATGGATCATCAAGCTGGAAGGCCAAATAGAGCTGGGTGTCATCAGCATAGCAATGATATGAGAAGCCATGAAACTCAATCACCTGCCCTAGAGATAGTAGTATAAATAGAAAAGAGCAGTGGACCCAGAATGGACCCATGAGGAACCCTAGTTGTGAGTTGCTGAGTTTCACAAATACCTCCCCTTCACAATACCTTGAGGGATCTGTTTGAGAGATAGGTTTCCACCCAGTGCAGAGCTGTTCCAGTGATGCCTAGGCTGGAGAGATGGACTTGATGTCCAAGATTTGTTAAAGATGTGTGTGAATGCAGGTGGAAGTGAAAAGATGGCTTGAAGAAAGTGAGAAGAGATAGGGTTTAGAGGACAGGTTGTAGGACAGTTAGAGAGGTGGAGCTTGAAGACATCATCCCCCAAGAGAGGGAGAAGAAGGAGAGTTGAGAGTTGCATGTAGAAGGAGCCTATGGGTGTCTGAGGTGGAGAATTGGTTCCTGATTGATATAACCTTTATGGAAAAGAGAGTGGCGAAGTCATCTGCAGTCAGAGAGGTATGGGAAAGGGGAGGAGACGGTCAGAAAAGAGAGAAAAAGGTTGTGAAGAGAGTACAGGTGTTAGTAGAGCTGCCAATCTTCTCCTGGTAGTATGCAGCATTAGCGGTGGGACTTCCACTGTGAAACTGTATACTTTGGTCCAAACACATCCAGGCTTTCTGTCCATGTGACACCAAACCCTCTACAGCAGGCTCTGACCTGTGAGAACAGTCTGCTCAGCCTTCTACATAAAAAGCATAAAAACATGTGGTCTAGAGTTTCCTCCCTGGAACAAGAGAGACATTATCTGCCTCTAGTGGAGTCAATGTCTGCCACGTGTCCGTCTATGGCCACGGCCCGGCCACTGTAGATCAGCTCCATGCTTCTCTATGGGTGGTTTGTACAGGGACCTCCAGCAGTCTAGTGGGTGATTGGAACATGTCCAGCACCAACATTCCTGACCACCACTCCTTCACGCCAGTCAGAGTGCCTCTGTGCACTACCTTAACACAGGCATTTTCAAACATTGTCAGCTGTGGTGTCTAAAAGGATAGAAGAGCTGCAACCCTCGCTGGTAACCCTCTACTGCTGAAGAGATGGATAGAAAAGTCTGCTGGTTTCCTCCAGGACCATGCCCCATTGAAACCGACAGCCTCTGCATTAGACGGCTAGACTGAACCCCTGTCTCTGCACACAGTTCAACTGCTTTCTTCCAATTGTTGCCAGACCTCAGTTCTTTAATTTTGGTGATTCCTGCTCTCTGGGCGTTCTACAAGATATATGCAGATGTTAACATTTTGGGCTAGCTCAATAGATTGTAGAACAATGGCTTCTTTGGTGCTTGGGAAAGGTTGTGCAATAGTCCTGCTGATGTTCAGCACTGAGGGCCAGGCCCTTAGGACAAATAGTAGATTGGTCTTGTTGCTGACAGGTCCAGCTCACTCAAGTTCAACACAAACAGGTATGTCACAACCAAGTCCTCTATGCATTGGAGTAAGAGCCATGCCAGCCCTTCTCCATACAGCAGCCTCTGTGCCATCTGTAGTCGGAAGTTTTTGACCCAACAGAACAGGTTGATTAGGCCTTGACCCAACTCCTGTAGCGGCAAATATAGTACTGAAGTTTCCCAGATTAGTGTTTCTAGTGGTTCAAGGCCGGTGAATCTATGCCACAATCAGGGTGTTAGTGACCAGTAATTTCACCCTACAGCCCAGCTGAGGCAAGACACATGTCCACTAAGACAACTTGGCACGCATCTCCACTAACCTTCCCAGTTATTGCTTTGAAAATCTGCTGTTCCTAAAAACACTCCAAGATATTTCAGTCCGGCTTTTTTAAATATTTGGAGCAAATAAAGATGCATCCGAACTTTACATACAATGCATCCAAGTTGACCAAAAAGTAACATTCCAAATAACAAATAAAAATATAGACCACCAAAATTAATCAAAAAACCCTTCAAATAACAAAACAAAATGTGTCAGTTCTTTTTAATTCACCTCTAGAGGCCACTCTAGTACTGTATAATGACAGAAGACCCTTCTCAGCTGCTCCTACAATGGATGCAACCAGAAAAAACTATCTGTGTGGATTTTTGATAACTGATAGTTCCAGCAATCCTGCAGTTCAAGACCTGCATCCCACATGCTGCTGTTACACTGTCAGTTTGGGCAGCTCCCTGAATAACTCCTCCGTACAGGATGGGTTCAAATGAGGCAGTCCTCAACAGTGTAGAGGTCTGTGTAATAGTTTCATCAGATCATCTGAGATGCAGCATCTGGTTCTGGGGTTTTCATTTTCCAGCATCAATGTCCAAAATTGTAGATATAAGATCTTATTAAGGCTACTTTAGCATGTTCATGGAGGAAAGAGTTTAAATCTTTTATTTTTCCTTCCAGCAAATTGCTCATGTCAGCATCATTCTTGCTAATCATTTTACCACACATAAACCAAGTCAAACTGACATATGGGTTGATGTGTAGAAGGAGAAATGTGTGGGTGCAGTTCCTCCCCAATCCTGCCTTCAGTGAAGTGCATTTACAGTCCCCTCCCATTAACACTAAAAGTTTACTGCTGATATGTTCAAGTGCATTCTTCAGTAAAAGAGACATACCCTCTCCCTTCCATTATTGGGGGCATAAACATATACAAAGGTGAACACTGTCCTCCTTATTTCTACCTGCTCCACTAAAACCCTGCTCTGTTCTACATCTGTTACCCATGTGTTTGTTGCACAAAGTGTGGTCCATGAAGCCATTGTTTGTCAAGGTGGGATTGGAAGAACTCAAGGAGCCTGCACAGAGCCAGGACCTCAAACCCACTGAACACGTTTGGGATGAACTCGAATGCCAACTGCAGCCCAGGACTCCTGAGGTGCCTGAATTCACTAACGCTCTTGTGGCTAAAAGTTTAATTCCCACAACCACAAGATATAGTCGAAAGTCTTCCCATAACAATGCATATGAGTGTTACAGTCAGTTGTCCACAAACTCATGTCCATATAGTGTATTATAATACATAATATTACATATACAGTACTTATTCTCCACATATTTGTGTATGCAATCTCTCAGGTCATGGGCTGAGGGACAAAGAGAGGGAATGTGTGTGAGAGGTGTCTGGTGGGATTTTATCCCCTAGATCCTCCCTAGACACACAATAACCTCATAACTGCTCTACTGAATAAGCTATGGCTCTACAAGGGCTGAATAAAGACTTACAGTTTGACATTCTGTCATGATTCTGTAGATGGTGTCACTTTATGAATATTTGTCTATGTGTTCAGTGACACTAGTTAGCAAGTAAAGAAATGGTAAAGGGTAAATGGCATACTTGTATAGTGCTTTTATCCAAAGCGCTTTACATTGTGTCTCATTCACCCATTCACACACCAATGGTAGCAGAGCTGCCATGCAAGGCGCTAACTTGCCATCAGGAGCAACTTGGGGTTCAGTGTCTTGCCCAAGGACACTTCGGCATGTGGAGTCATGTGGGCCGGGAATCGAACCGCCAACCCTACGATTAGTGGCCAACCCACTCTACCACCTGAGCCACAGCCAGCAAGTAGAATGTGATTTTGCCAATGATTCTACTTCCTTGCAGGTTAATACAACATTCCACAAAAAATTCCTAGGTGAATTTCAGATTAAAAAGCACAAAATCCTGTTTCATATCAAGACTGTGTGGATTTGTGCTAGACATCACATAAAAAAATCAATATTAATATTTTCAGAAATGTAGGCATCACACAAATTTTTTTTAGTAAATTATAAAAGATACAATGTTAATTGTATCAATTGCCAAGTACTGTTCCATATCTTAAAAGCTATGCTTATAATGTGCATGTTGTGTGTGAAGTCTTACAGATCTGATTTTAACAAGAAAGAAAGGAAGAACGAAAGAAAGAAAAACGATAGATTTAAATCCTGGTCAACCCAACAGTTTCCTACACTGACTAAACAAATCCCACTGACCGGAAGGAGACACAAGATGTGTGTGTTTTGTGTTTGTGTAACAAGTGTCTGTCTGATAAGAGCCAACACTCTGGGCCCTGAATACACCACTCACCTGGGGGTAAATCAGGGTCAGGGGAACTCTGCTGTAGTCGTCGAGGTTTAGGCACACTTTTCTCAGAGGCGCTCCAACTGGATGCACTGCTCTCATTCTCATCCTTTAAACACAGAAAATACATTTGTACTGAGAGGAAAGTGGAGGAGAGAGAGCGGCAGGAGAGAGGACAGAGAAGGGACTATGGGTGAGCAAATGGGCTAATTAGTCCCTCCAATGTTTATAGCCCCTGCTAGGTTGTATAAATAACTTTAAATCTAGGGTCATAAAGCTGCAGTGTGTGTGTGTGTGTGTGTGTGTGTGTGTAAATTGTGTTGGAATGTGAGTATACCACAAGAAGAATGTAAAGGTGAGCTGCAGTTGATGATCTGCAATAAATAGCAATGACGGCCACTCAAGTAATTTAGTGTTAAAGTTGAGTAGATGAAAGAGATAGCAACTGTAACTGCAGAAAAAGAAGTTTCATGTCTTCCCAGCCATCTAACCGCAGTGCATTGTTTCAATTGCGAGAATTAACCCTCACTTCCTCTTTCCAATTCTGGATTTATTAGTAAATTGTGTGACATCATGGATACACACACAGCTGAGGGTGAAAATGAAACTCAGACTGCCCTATCATAAATTAAAGCAAATTCATCACAACATTTAACGTTTGCCATTTCTCAAACAAAATACAGACAAGTTATCCGAAAGAACCAATAAACTGGTAACATAACTGATGGAAAATTTACACCACACACAAATGAAAACTACTCAAAAGCCTGTACATTGATTAAGTTATCCAGTCAGTTATGTGGCAGCAGCACAATGCATAAAATCATGCAGAAAAATCAGAAAGGGTGACTTGGTATGGCTGTTGGTGCTAGATGGGTTGGTTTGAGAAAGAAACTGCTGATCTCCTGGGAATGTCACAAACAATAATCTCTACAGTTTACACATAATAGTGCAAAAAACATCCTGTGTGCAGAGGGTCTGCAGGCTGAAACACCTTGTTGATGAGAACTCAGAAGAATGACCAGACTTATCTGAGCTTTATTTATTTGATTTACTATAGAGGAAGTCTATAGTAACTCAAATAAAGACTTGTTACACCCATGGTAAGCAGAAATGCATCTCAGATCACACAACACAACACATCAAACCTTGAGGTGGACGGGCTACAACAGCAGAAGACCACATCAGGTTCCACTCCTGTCAGTCAATAACAGGAATCTGAGGCTATAATGGGCATAGACTCACTGAAACTGGACAGTTGAAGACTGGAAAAAGGCCAGGTGATTTTTTTCTATGCATACACTGTCCAGTTTGGATGAGTCTGTGCCCATGATAGCCTCAGATTCTTGTTCTTGACTGACAAGAGTGGAACCTGAAGTGAGCAAAAAAAAAGGCCCAATAAGTGAAAAGGCCGAATAAATTTGACCGAACAATGACGTCTTTGACGCGACAAAATAGCCTAGCAACCAGAGTGAGACACGCGAATGTCACAACCTCGATGAGGGGGCGCGCGTGCGTGCACGAGCTACGTGCTCTTCGGATGTTGACGGAAGTTTACTGTGGACACGTGCGTTTGTTTTGTTTCTGTTCTGGAGTATTCTGTCACGTCGCGAGACGTAAGGGAGTAGAGTACGGAGGCAGGTAAAGACGTATTTATTTAAGGGCAGGCAGACAAATCCACATCCAAAAAATGCAGTCAAAACAGGGTCGGGCGATCGGCAAACAGGCATAAATGGGGCAAAGCAGGAATCAGAGTCGCAGTCACAGAAAACAGGGTCAAAACACAAAACAAGAAACATGAACTAGTACTATGGACTGGGAGCGGAAAAAACAGCGGGGACTAAATGAACTAATCTATAGTTTAAACTAACTAAATCTATCAAGGAACATAACATTAACAACATATCTAACTATACTATATCTACTATAATACTCCGCGAGGAGTACAGGGACGCGAGCGGTATATATCCCGGTATATAACCGAATATAACCATTTTTTGCACTCGTCAATGCACTTTTACATTGTAGGCTACAGAGTGTTACATTCTTTCAGCAGTCAGTTATAGGCCTAACATTGGCTATTCAAGGGGGGCTCAAAGATGACCACATAAAAATATTTTTATTTTACTAATTTATTTAAAGTTATATTGTGCCTTGTTGGTAGCCTATGCCTGCTGGAATGAAAAAAAAATGTTCAGTATTAAATAAATATTTTGAAATTGTTGTTTTTTCTAATTGATTTTTTTCTTTGAAAAGCAAGACAAAATAGTAAAAAGCATATTTTGACTATTTACTTTATGCAATGGTGAAAAAAATGGCAAAATAAATGGAAAAAAACGCGAAAAAACGTGTTCAGTATTCGGCCAAGTTTTTCATCATATTTGGTTTCGGCCAAGAATTTTCATTTCGGTGCATCCCTAGTTTAAAGTCATAGAGATCAAATTTTTCCCCCATTCTGATGTTTGATGTGAACATTAACTGAAGCTCTTGACTTGAATCTGCATGATTTTATGCCCTGTCCTGCTGCCACATGATCAGCTGATTGGATAACTGCTTAAATGCTCCTATTAGAGTGGATGGTTAGTGTAAGTGTCCCAGACAACCTCTAAATGTGGCTTGAGTGATGGGCTCACAAAGCCTCTTCGCAATGCATTTGACACCATTCACACCAGTACTTTGCGCTGTCCACTTGTGATCTGATCACCCAGGACGCATGTTAAAGTCAGGCATGAACTGAGGGTGCTCAGATCAACTAAGGACCAGGCCTAAAATTCTGGCAACAGGAAAGAATACCGCCTTGCAAAATGGCACTTTAAAAGGGAACTGAAAGCAGCAAAGGCCAGATATTGGGAATGGTTCGAGAACAACAAAGAAAAAAGTATGGCTCACTGGAGCTCCTTGCAGAGCAGAACTAGGACACTGTGCAGATCGGCTACCTCCTATAGTCACCTGGATTATCAAAACCGAACTGCAGTCATGCAGAGCCCCAGACTGCTTTAAAGTTTCCCATACTCGAGAAGGACAACATAACAGGACTGAAGGATTATAGACCAGTTGCTCTAATATCAGTCATCATGAAGACCTTTGAGCAGCTGATATTGGCTCACCTTATGTCCATTTCAGACTCACTACTTGACCATCTAAAGTTTGCCTACAAGGCTAAAATGCCCTGAAAAAGGATCTACTCAGCCTTACAGAGTATGTGCCCACTACCTCCATCACAGTCTAGTTCCCCTCAGACTCCTCCATCTGCAAAAACAGACTGCAGAAAATGGTCCACTCAGCTGAGAAGATCATTGGCTGTGGATTCACCAAAATAAAGGACCTGTACACCTCAAGTTTAAGAACACCTGGCATACCTAACAGTTTCCTCTCTGTGTCTAGTTGTATATGGAATCCTGCAACCTCATGTAATGTCACTGTGAAATCCTGAGGCATTTCTACCTCTGTGGCTCCACCCACCCTACGGATTTTCCTGATGAATTTATCCTGTGCTTATTTCAGGACTCCTATTTATATTGATGATACTAAAATGTCACTTCAACACATTTGTACAAACTTGTAAAAACTGCCTTTACTCTTCTATACCTGTTTACTGAAATGACATAGTCATACTATCTGGGGGGCTTTATTAGGCAGCAAGTGAACAGTCAGTTCTCAAAGGTGATGTGTTGGAAGCAAGAAAAATGGGCAAGCATAAGGATCTGAGTAACAAGGGCTAGGTTTGCTGCGACAGCCGGTGTTCCCGGTGTTCAGGCTGTACAGCGAATGCATCACTTGCCCACCGTGGCACCACCCCCACTGTTGTTTTGTTTTTTTGTAGTAATAAAAATCATTTAGTTCAGTTAGAGAACAAATGCTACAATTAAAAACTGAATTCGTCTGCTCAATTCAGCATGAGTCAGAGTCGCAGCACAGATCAGCAGGAGTCAGATTTTATTTAGCATGAGTGAGAGTGAGGCAAGCTGACTAACAAGACAATGGCGGAATATATGGTTTCAAAAGTTCCATGTTTAATATAAGCGAGTTTGTCATTGTACTGTTTTGTAGTTGTGTTTTTCATTAAGAATAATAATGAACCCACCATTCAAGCACGTGCCGCCCCTGAATTGCCACTAATTCAAAAGAGAAAGTGAAATGCGCAAGGCCATTCATAAGCGAATGAATTATACCAATTGTACCAGGAAGAAGGAAAGCCGGCAGAGATAGTGTGATGCTATGGGCAATGTTCTGCTGGGAAACCTTTTGTCCTGGCTTTCATGTGGATGTTACTTTGACAGGTACCACCTAAGCATTATTGCTGATCAAGAACACCCCTTCATGGCAGCCGTATTCCCCAGTGGTAGTTGCCTCTTGCAGCAGGATAATGCACCCTGACAAACTGCAAAAATTGTTCAGGAATGGTTTGAGGAAAATGACCGTTCAAGGTATTGACTTGGCCTCCCAATTCCCCAGATCTCAATCCGATTGAGCATCTGTGGTATATGCTGGACAAACAAGTCCAATCCATGGAGGTCCCACCTCACAATTTAAAAACTTAAAGGATCTGCTGCTAACATCTTGGTGCCAGATACCACAGCACACCTTCAGAGGTCTTGTGGAATCCATGCCTCAACTGGTCACAGCTGTTTTGGTGGCACAAAGGCTGATCTACACAATATTAGGCAGATGGTTTTAATGTTATGGCTGATCAGTGTACATCTAGACATTGTGCCTCAAATAGTGAAACCACCAAATACACGATACAGGCCAACCCACCGCCAGGGAATCCCTATGTGATTGAGTTGTTGGTAAAAAAAAGAGCGCCAACACATTCCTTGCATAGTGAATTTCATTACGACTAGAGCTGTGCAAAAGAATTTATCCTATGCTGAGGGTTGTATGCCACAATTCCATTTGGGCCGCCACCATTTTTAGGATGGCTACCATGTATAGTTTAGAGCCTTTCAGAATATGGCTAATACAGGCTGCTTTTTGGATGTTACTGAGGGTAGAGTTTATGGAAATCCAAAACGGCAA
>NC_030438.2:12205868-12348368 GCF_001660625.3 Ictalurus punctatus
ACCAAGCTGCTTGGCAATGGTCTTGTAGCCCATTCCAGACTTGTGTAGGTCTACAATCTTGTCCCTGGCATCCTTGGAGAGCTCTTTGGTCTTGGCCATGGTGGAGAGTTTGGAATCTGACTGATTGATTGCTTCTGTGGACAGGTGTCTTTTATACAGGTAACAAACTGATATTAGGAGCACTCCCTTTAAGAGTGTGCTCCTAATCTCAGCTCATTACCTGTATAAAAGACACCTGGGAGCCAGAAATCTTTCTGATTGAGAGGGGGTCAAATACTTATTTCCCTCATTAAAATGCTAATTAATTTATAACATTTTTGACATGCGTTTTTCTGGATTTTCTTGTTGTTATTCTGTCTCTCACTGTTCAAATACAACTACCATTAAAATTATAGACTGATCATTTCTTTGTCAGTGGGCAAACGTACAAAATCAGCAGGGGATCAAATACCTTTTTCCCCTCACTGTATATAAAAAAGTTTATATTACATATTACCAGTTTGATGTTCAATGATGAAGTAGAAATGCTTTTGTTTGTGGTGAGTGAATTTAAAGCCTAACAGGAGGTTTCTTACAATTCAGTCAATATTAATATGAATTAATAACATTCAATAAGTTAAGAAATCTTACCTTAATATTCAGAATTTATGTGTTAATGTTAATTTGAGTAATGTGTTTTCTGTCTGAGACCAGTTACTGTGAAACAACTTGTTGAAATGGAGAGAATAAAGTTTTTATTTGCATTTCCTTCAGAATTGTGGAATTAATTATTATTAATTTAAAAGAAGGCATAAAAGGCAGAACTATCAGTATCGGCCGATATCACCCTGAATAATCGGTTATCGTATCGGCTGAGAGATTTAGTATCAGTGCATCTCTACAATAAAATAAATGTAAAAAATGTATTACTTATCTTTTACTGTGGATTTTTATATTTCAGCTTCTCACTACTATATTTTTTGTCAAATCTGGTCAGTCATGTATCAATTACATATTTTATTAGTACAACATAGGGGTAATATAAAGCTTTATTACATAAGAAATATTGACTTTAAATGTCAAGAAAAAGTTTGGTAAAAGTGACTAGTTTACAAAAAAAAAAGTTCGCAAAAAGTTTAGACCAGCAAGTTGCATAGGCAGAACATTACCAAGGGAGAACCCATCCCAGAGGAGAGAATGAGAGGTGAAGGGAGGGAAATAGACTATAGCCCCAGTGTTGTGTGTTAGCAATTTGGCTAATGAAGCAGGCTCAACTAACTGAGAATGGTAAAGTGAAGGAAACCCATTTGCTGAGGGAAGACCCGACCTGATGGGTAGAATGGAGGGAACCCCAACTCTAGCATGTTACTGGAATCCAGCTAACTTAGTAAGCTCAAAGTAAAAGCATGCAGTATAGCATGCAACCATGTTTCCTTCATATATTCCCAATCCTACAGGTTTTGCAGATGGCAAGGATGTGAAATGCTCGGAGGACATGGCAATGAGATATAACCCAAACCATCAGGAAGAATGATAGCTGATTAACGATACTGAGCAACAACAAAATGCAAATTAAAACTAACTCATGAACAAGTGACAGCTAATAATGCTAGCAATAATAATAATTCAAACCACCTCAACGCTAGCAGGTGCCACAAATTTACATAGAGAACCCCAGAAAACATTAAAATGCATTAAAAAAAAAAACCTCACTACAGAAAACGAAATGATTGGAGTCATGGTGTACATGTGTTCCAAAACGCATATGAGGAAATAAAGGTAAAGATGACTGTATAATGGCATTTATTCAAAATACTGCACCATACATCAGTGTCTTTTTGAAAGGACTCAGTAGACCTGATGTTTTCACAAAAATTTAGTCACATACTCCGGTAAACTGTACAAATAAATCAGATAAATTGTCTGGTTGTCAATTATTTCAACAGACCAGAGCACGAAATGGTTGTAAACGACCACCTGGAAAACATGGCATGGAAAGACATCCATTAAAAACATACTATTTATAAGCTTCATTAAACTCAACACTATATGTTGAGTGGGTTGAGTGGCCAAATGTTTGTGGGCACCTGATCATCACATCCATACAGTGCCCTCCACTAATACTGGCACCCTTGGAAAATATGAGCAAAGAAGGCTGTGAAAAAATTGTCTTTATATTTTAACCTTTAGATCCTTTGTTTAAAAAAAAAAAAAAAAATCACAAAAATACTCTGCTCTCAAGGATATCAAACAATTGCAAACACAACACAGTTTTATCCAAAAAAAAATCTTTGTTAAATATAGGTGTGCAACAATTATTGGCACTCCTATGAATTCATATATCATTTTTATATATATATATATATATATATATATATATATATATATATATATATATATATATATATATATATATATATATATATACACATATATATATATATATATATATATATATATATATATATATATATATACATACACACACACACACACACACACACTATAGATATAAATATAACTAAGTATATCCCTGTTGATATTTTACTTTTTTTTAGTACACCTGGGTGACTAGGAACAGCAAATTGTTAACCATGACTTCCTGTTTCACAGGGGTATAAATATGAGGAAACACATAAGTCAAATACTCTTAATCAGTCAGAAAGATGGGCAAGACCCAAGAATATAACTGATGTGTGACAAAATGTTGAGCATCACAAAATATGAAGTGGCTATAAGAAAACAGCACAAGCACTGAAAATGCCCATTTCCAACATTAGGGCAATAATTAAAAAGTTCCAGTCATGTGGAAATGTTATGAATCAACTCGGAATTGGACGTGTGTCTATTGTCTCAATGCACTGTAAAGAGGATGGTTCGAGTGGCCAAAAAACCTCCAAGGATCACGGCTGGAGAATTGCAGAAGTTAGTTGCATCTTGGGGTCAGAAAGTCTCCAAACCTACAATTCCAAGTCCCCTACATCACCACAAGTTGTTTGGAAGGGTTTCAAGAAAAAAGCCTTTACTTGCAAAAAATAAACTCAAGCATCTTCAGTTTGCCAGATACCAGACATGTTCACAAGTCCCTGAGGTCCAAGTCAAGTCTCAAGTCTTTGAGGTGGAGTCCAAGTCTTTTGGCACGAGTAAGATGGCATCATTGTGTGTGGCTTACCGTCTGTCGTTTGCCTGTCCTCTGCTAGTTTGTTTGTTTTAATGCGTTATTGGTTTCTTTTATTTCCAAGTTGTTTCGCTGCTATTAGTGTACAATCTGCAAACGCTCTTAAATCTTCAAACCGCAACTGATGTTCTGCCTAATCAAGTCCAGAGAGGCCCAAAAGACTCTCCCCTCTCTTCCTAGCGTCCTTACCAACATGCCTACGCTACCCTCTGTACCGCCTTCCTGGGGAAAAAGCACCAGAATAGACAGGGAAAGTGGGGAGGTGTGGTTGCCAAGCTCAAGCTCCTGCTTCAATCAAGCAATGAGTCTAGTCTTCGTCTGGACATGTTTACGCGTAATGGTTCGTCAGTCTCTACATACTACTGGAATATCCCCATTGTACTGATCTCATGTGATCAGCTGCCTCTGCACCGCTCGCCTCGCCTGCAGCGTGGCAGTTCATCACCTCCACCTGCTGCGTCGGGCAACGCAGCCATCCGAGGACCTAGTGCGAATAAAGATGGCCTTGGTCAATGGTAAACAAGACTTTTATTCTTAATGACTTTTTTTTTAACCTCGCAAACCCTGGATTTTCTATTTATTACTGAAGTAGTTAGTCCTACTCTTTTAAATTTGATGAATAAGTGCCTTGAAACAGGAGCTGTCCCTGACTATTTGAAGCATGCCTCTGTACAACCCAGACTTAAAAGGCCTAATCATGATTCCTCAGTTCTATCAAATTTTAGACCCATTACTAACCTCTCTTTTTTTAATCTAAAATACTGGAGAAAGTAGTTCTCCTGGTATAAAACAAGATTTTTGATATGTTTCAATCAGGTTTTAGGAAATCTCATTCTACTGAGACAGCTCTCTTAAAAGTTTTAAATTATGTTTAATTAGCCACTGACTCCGGAGAATCTGCAGCGCTAATACTTTTAGATCGGAGTGCTGCTTTTCTCCCACCTAGAACAGGTTTTGGGCATAAGGGGTTCAGCCTTAATTTGGATTAAATGGTACCTTACCTTATCAGTCAATATATGGCAATTTCACTCTGATGCTGGTCCTTTGGTGTCCACCAAGGTTCTACCCTGGCTCCCATACTGTTCTCTCTCTATATGCTGCCACTTGGTTGTATTTTTAATATATATATATATATATATATATATATATATATATATATATATATATATATATATATGGTTTAAGATATCTTACCACTGTTACACAGATGACACACAAATTTATCTTCCTCTGAATGACGAGATCGGCTTAGACCACGTGGTTGTTAAATCATGGGTGTCTTTAAACTTTTTAAGTTTAAACGAGTCTAAAACAGAGATTGTTGTTTTTACTCCTTCTGACGCCAAGATTATAGCTAATCTAAATCTTGATGTCTTAACACCCTATGTTATGCCCTATGTGGACAAATCTGGGAGTCCTTGTGGACAGTGCAGTAAAGCTGGATAGACAAGATAATCATGTTGTAAAAGCTACTTTTTATCAATTGCAAGCCTTGGTGAAAATAAAGTCTTTTCTCTCTTTTGAGAACATTGAACATGTGATCCATGCTTTTATTTCCACTAGGCTTGATTACTGTAACTCTGTGTACCTGGGGATTAGCCATTCTTCTTTAGCTCACCTTCAGATGGTTCAAAATGCGGCTGCTAGAGTTTTAACAGGAGCCCGAAAGCGTGAGCATATTACCCTTGTTCTACGGTCTATACGCTGACTACCTGTTTACTTTAGAATTGATTTTAAAGTGCTCTTATTGGTTTTTAAATCTCAAAATGGTTTAGCACCCTCATACCTCTCTGACCTGCTGATAGATCACCACCAAGTGAGAGCTCTTAGGTCTGCCAATCAAAGCCTTTTAGCTGTTCCAAAGTCTAGGTTAAAGTCTAGGGGTAATCAGCATTCGCCGTAGCCGCTCCTAAACTTTGTAACAGCCTGCAATTCAAATTAAAACTGCCCCCACACTACCGATTTTTAAATCTAAGTTAAAAACATTTCCATTTGATCTGACCTACAATTTATGATGTGATGCTTTACTGTGTGTGCTCTGTTTTTGATTCATGTGTGACTTTGTGCCTGTCTTTGTATTGTATTTGACTGTAATTTTTGTTTTATTATACAGCACATTGGTCAACGGTAGTTGTTTTTAATAGAGCTTTATAAATAATAAATTGACTGATTGACTGAAGTCAAGTCTCAAGTCTTTGAGGTGGAGTCCAAATCAAGTCTCAAAAATAATGGTCACTCGGAACACAATTTTTAAGTCATTTTTATTGGAAATTCAGTTTGAAGCAATCTTAGAGCATGATTAGCTTGACTACTCCCTTCAAAGTGTGCTTTGGAGGGTGATTTATACCATTTGGAACACAGACTTTTGAACTGTATTTTTAACTATTTGAGTTGCTATAGTTTGCTGTAGTTCTCAATTAATGATGGCTAAGGTAGCAAGCGCCAGTGGTAACAAAACCCCTGATATTATATGCATATGGTAGCTAATACTTTTTTTTTTTTTTGGGGGGGGGGGGGGCAACAACAACAAAACATGAACAGGATATGGAAACATTTGTACTTCTGGAAAATGGATAGTAAGCAAGCCCCTAACAGCTGTGTAACACCACAGCTTCCCTTTGGATTAACCGATTGCTTTTCAAAATAAATGACACAAAGATTATCACAAGGTAAGACTTGGCTATATTGTTATTTTTTGTTCTTCAGTTATGCAACAGCACTTTTCCAATGGGTGATAAATGACGTGCCTTCAGATGAGTCACAAGTGTATATAATAATGCTGGCTCAGTATGTTTAGAGATGAATTGTTGTGATATTTGCTGCTGCAGCACATACTGATAGGGAATGAATGAATGAGGAATGAATAGAAAAATGCAGTGTTTGATGCTGTCACATTGGGGTATTAACAAAAGAAAGTAATTGAGAATGCCAAACCAAAATGACTTGTTTTTTTTTCCACGAGTCTCTGTCTTCAAGTCCAAGTCAAGTCACAAGTAATTTTTTTGCGACTTAAGTCCAAGTAGCAGACTCGAGTTTCCCTCTCTGCCAGACACTACTGGAACTTCAAATGGGATCAGGTTCTATGGTCAGATGAAACCAAAAATAGAGCATTTTGGCAATGAACATCACAGGTGGTTTTGACACACACAGGTAGCCATATGGAAAAGTACCTCATGCCCATGGTTAGATATGGTGGTGACTCATGTTTTTGGGCTGTTTTTCTACCAGGGGACCTGGACATTTTGTTAGGATACATGGTATCATGGACTGTTGAGATCAACAGATATTAAATGAAAACCTGACTGCCTCGGCCAAAAAGCTTAAAATGGGCCACAGTTGGATCTTCCAGCAGGACAATGATCCAAAACATATCAAAATCAACTCAAAAATGGTTTACTGACCACAAAATCAAGGTACTGCCATGGCCATCAGAGTCTCCTGACTTGAAACCCATAGAAAACCTGTGGGGTGAACTGAAGAGGAGAGTCCACAAGCATAGACCTCGAAATTTGAAGGATCTGGAGAGATTCTGTATGAAGGAATGGTCTCAGATCCCTTGCCATGTATTCTCCAACCTCATCATGCATTATAGGAGAAGACTCAGAGCTGTTATCTTGGCAAACAGTGGTAGCACAAAGTATGGAATAAAAGGGTGGCAAAAATTGTGCCTCACATACATTTAACAAGAAAAAATTATAAATCTGTGTTTTGTTTGCAATTGTTTGATATCCATGAGAGCAGAATATTTTTGCAAATTTATTTAACAAAAGATCGAAAGCTTAAACAAAGAGAATTTTTCACATATTTACCAAGGGTACCAATATTAGTGGAGTACACTGTATATGCTTGTTGAAATATTCCAGATTTAGTTCCCCCTTTCCTACAAGAACCTCCACTCTTCTGGGAAGGCTATCCACTAGGTTTTGGATTGTGGATGGGGGATTTGCTCATTCAACCACAAGAGCATTAATGAGGCTGGGGACTGATGTTGGGCAAGGAGTCATGTAGTCTGCCCTCCAGTTCATCCCAAAAGTGTTCAGTGGGGTTGAGGTCAAGTTATTTTGTGCAGGCCACTCAAGTTTATCTGTTCCAACCTTGGCACATCAAGTCTTCATGGACCTTGCTTTGTGCAAAGGGGCATTGTCATGCTGCATGCTTGGGTATTGGATTGGTGTCATCTCTACACACAATACTGGATATTAAATTCCCAATTATTACACACATTCTGCCCAAAAATGGCTTACGAGTTGCTATCAGCAGAACAACAGCAACATTGCTACAACTAATTATTTAAACAGCCATTAAAAGTGCTCTTGGCACCCTGACATAATCAAGTCTTAAACTAATTAGCAGTTGATTTTGCTCAGGATTTAGGCTAAAACATATCTAAAATGCACATTATCTATCATTCACAAACATCTGCTAGGAAAATATAGCCATCACAGTTATACAGCTATAATAATGCAACAAATTATATAAACATATATGCAAAAATGGTCAAAGGATCATGAATGGGAACAGTGATCCCAATTCAAAGCCAAAACATGACTTACATGAGAACGCCTCCACAACCAACAAGTTTAGTCCTTCTTGCAGCTAATTTGTATGCCAGAACTACCCTTAAAATATACTTCAAACAGGAAGGAAGCTATTGAAGAAAAACTAATTCAGACTCTTGACCTTACTGTGACCATGACCCTGTTTGGATCAATTCATCTGCTGGTTACAATGTTAATTCCATATAAGTCCAACAAATATTCAACCACTCATTCTTGAAATATTGCACTAACAAGAATCTCAGACAGATGCACCGACACACTGATGGATGGATGGATGGATGGACCAATGAAAATTGGTCATGAAGGTGTAAGTAACATCTTTGTATGATAAACATGAAGGAAGCTATTGAAGAGAAACTATTTCAGACTCTTGACCTTGCTGTGACCATGACCCTGTTTGGATCAATTCCAAAATATAATCTGTTCATCTGCTGGTTATAATTATTCCATATAAATCCTCCAAACATTCAGCCAATTGTTCTTGAGCTATCACGCTAACAAGAATCTTGGACGGACGGACAGACAGATGGACTACCTGAAAACAATACATCCCCCACTCAGTGGTGGAGGCATTAAAAAAATCATAATTCCGATTTCATCAGGAATCATGCAGCACTAACATCTTCAAAACAGGAACTTATGGTCTGTCACTGAACAAGAACCCAAAAAAAATACAACATACTTACTATGACAATGAATATAGTTAAATCATTATGAGTATTGTTGTTATGCATACCCAATGCAGATTATGAAAGAATCATAAAATTCTGTTTCTGTTTATTATATATTTACTTTAATTTACATTTAAGTTACACTGTAAATTACATAAAAACAAAGAATAGATTACATCATTCAATTACTTTAGCATGTAATTATGTCCTATAGTTTAAGACAGATGTGTCAGATGAATGTTGTTTTATTTATTCGTCTGTCTTAGCATAGGTTACTCACCTGAGAACCATCTTTCAGCTTGAGGATGCACTCCATAGTGTTGATTGTGACGACCACTGGTTCTGAGCTCAACTTGGTCCATGGTACATGGATTCGCAACTCGTGGATATGACCACTTAGGAAAGTGAAGGGAAGCTTCAGCTCCTGTACCACACGCACAAAAATATGGACAATAAACAACAGACCATAAACCATAACTTTATCCCATACACAAGTAAATAAAAGACACCAAAGACAATAGCTGATATAAGAAAGGCTTGTTCCAATTTAAGCCTGTTAAAATTAGTGCTAATCCATTGGATCTGTGTTGTTTTGAAGAACGAGAGCAATGATGATGGAAAATGATGCTGCATTTGAACAGGAACTTGCTATTAAAAGGTATACTGTGAACATTGACTGGATAAATGAAAACATTATAGAAGGATCATCCCGATTACCCACCAATTAAACACGTGTTAAAAAAATTTCTTATAACATACTAAATAACTATCATACAGTTTACATCACTTCTGTTGTATGTAATTGGCCAGGGTTTCTGCAGGGCAGTGAGATCACAAAACAGGAACCTGGCCAGGATATATACACAGTCCTCATCCAGTTAAGGATCATTAGAGGCTTCTTAATTCATCAAAATGATCTGAAAACTCAGTAGGAGATAAATGCACACAGTGCAACAGCTCAATCACACAATCACAGAGCAAAACATTACCAAACAAAATGCCCTTAATTTGTAGCTCTTCAAATCATATAACTCAATAAGAGTTATTACAAGTTGCCAGATTACACTGCCCAGTTTAAATATCTTATTTATTTCAAATACACACACACACACACAGTGTGTGACCGAAGTAACCAATCTAGCATGTCTCAACACATTCCTGTGTGTGCTGCATTCCATGAAAGGCTTCTTCTTGAATACACTCCTTATGACATATTTCCTCCTGAATTTTCCAAAATGGCATTACGGAGAGGCTTAAGTGTACAAGAGTGTGAAGCTCGCATTGGTGCAACAGTCACCGAAACACTTAAAACAATTAAACTTTTCTCTGCATAAAGCCGTTGGTATCCACGATCACCTGGATATAGTGTAGCGCTCTTTTCCCCCCTCCATTTTCATGTTACACCATTTTTTGAGCGTTACCAACATTTTTGCAAATCTGGCACAAATTTTTTGTTTGGTGTGGCCTACAAGAACATTTACACACATCTTTATTAAATTATTTATAAACGAAGTCTACTGTGAGTTAAAGGTATCCCTTGGCTTCCTCCGAACATAAATCTGTCCTGCTGTATAAATGGTAAGCTTAACTACTCACCTATTCTAGGCTCTTTACCAAACCAAGTTATGCATCTTTGCGCACTGGCCTTTGATACAAAAGGTAGAATGGTAGTCTTGGCATAAATTTCTCAATTTCACCTCAGCAAGATTATGAGACTGAGGTGCTCATTCAATTCCACAGTTACTGTTGTGTCTTGTCTTGAGAATTCAGCAACTATCAAGTAAAGTGCTTACCTTTTCCAATGAGAATGCATTGAAGGAAAAGAAACAAATTCAAATTCAAAGGCCATTCCAAACAGAATATAATTTATGGCATTGCAGGAGGGTGCTGAGATCACCACCACCATGATACTATTTCTTACAGGACCCCAACTAGACCTGGACGACTACGGCAACAAACTTTTACGGAGTGCAGAAACTATGCAGAGACAGATGAAGTCCTGAAAGACAGATAGATCAAATTCAAATAACTTTTTCCAGCAAGGCTGAGAGTGTACTACAGCAATGGAATGAAGGAATACATCTCAGCTAAGGGAGTAAATGGTAAATAGTCTGCACTTATTTAGCGCCTTTTAACATTAGAGGTTTACACTGTTCACACCTTCACATATACACACACCAAGACTCTAGCCTGCCATCAGAAGCAATTTGGGGTTCAGCGTCTTGCCCAAGGACACTTCGGCATGTGCACCGGGAAGCAAACAGCCAACCCTGTGATTAATGGACAACTACCACCTGAGCCACAGCTGCCACAAGTGTCTAAGGCAGGGGTGCCCACACTTTTTTGAGCTACTTTTAACATGACCAGTCAAAGAGATCTACCTACACTAAAAATGCGAAACATATATTTATTTATATATATACTGACTATACTTCCAATATGTATACACACACAATATATGTTCATGTACCTTGCATAACTGCATGAGCCCTTATGGCACACTACAATTCAGTACATTTTTGGTCATTACCTTACTCTGATGACTTGCACTGAATAGAATCAGCCAGGGTTACATAGTCCAGACAGTACCTGCTGGTAGCCAGCCTCAAGCAGGCCTCCAAATGATGATCAGTCATTGTGGAACAGTATTTGGACTTAATAATCTTCATGTGGGAAAAGGCTGACTCACATAAATAAGTCATAAATAAGAGCCAAATAATGCAGTCAAGGAGGTTGCACATTTCCTCATGTTTCGGTACTTTTCCCCTGTGAGTAAGTTCCAAAACTGTCCATGAGCCCTGGACTTCAGCTGAATGTCAGTCTGTAGTTTCAAAATCTCATCCTCCACTTCAGACGAGTTCAGGTGAAACAGCGTTGCAATTTTCAATGCGAGTGAATCAACCTCAACATTGTCCCTAAATGAGTAGCACATGAATGTAGCGACTGGCTCCAGTAAAGTAAAGTCTTGAAAGCGTCTGTCAAAATCTGACCAACAGCTGTCAATCTGCTCCGTGTAGCATGCGATGTTAAATTGCGCACAAGCTTTCCGCTGCGTCTCCAGCTCTGACGCGAGGTTTTGGAAGTTCCCAAAATCATGGCGCTGCAGCTTTGAGGACAGAAGTTGCATTTTCCGTTTAAAGGCATTAACTGGGCTGATCATATTGACCACGGTTTTGTCTTTTCCTTGCAGCTCCAAATTAAGCTCATTTAACATGTTGGTCAGATCGGTTAAAAATGCCAAGTCCAGCAGCCACTGATCATCATTGAGTTGGGTGTATTCTGCATGTTTAACAGCAAAAAGAAACTCCCTTATCTCCAGACAGAGCTCTCGAAATCTCTGCAGGAATTTACCCCTACTAAGCCATCTCATGTCGGTGTGTAGCAGGAGCTCAGAGTGGTCGTAGTCTGCCTTCTCCAGATGTGCACAGAACAGCCATCTTTGAAGTGATCTAGCACGTATAGAACAAGCGATCTTCTTTGCCACATCCATGATCTCTTTCATGTTTATCATTTTTGCACATAAGGCTTGTTGGTGTTTTATGCAGTGGTAATTAAGGAAGTCAGGTAAAGCATCGTCTTCCCTGCACTTGGCAATGAATCCATTTGCGCTGCCAACCATTGCGGCCGCACCGTCTGTGGTGACTGATATCAATTTGACACTGGTTTTGTCGATGAAGTCTTTAAAAGACTGAAAAATGTCCTCTCCCCGCATGTGTTCTTTCATGGGCAGTATTGTTAACAGCTCTTCTTTTGCAGTCATATCTGTAAACACCATCCAAATAAAAACGCACAACTGGGCTTACATCCGTAGACTCCTCCAATTGCAGTGAGAAACACTCAATCTGTGATGTCCTTCCAAAGCTGTTGTGTCAAATACTTGGCCATGACCTCACAGCGCTGTGTAATTGCACTTCTTGATAGCTGGAGAGCTTTGATTTAAGATAATATTTCGGTTTTGTTTTTAAAGTCCCGAAACAACGAGTCAGCTGCATCTACGAATGCCTCTTTTATCATCTCTCCGTCTTGGAATGACTTCTTGTGTTTAACGATGGAGTGACCCACCCGGAATAATGCTTCGGTGGCTGCCTTAGCATTTGAAGTCAATCGTGAGAAAAAAGACTGGTGTGACAACTTTAGTTCCTTCACCTTCCTCTTTCTCAGCTCATTTTTTGGAGGGAAGTCAGTGTCGTAGTTTTTATGAACAGTCATAAATTGCCGCTCTACATTTCCCTTTTTCGGAATAGCAATGGTAGCTTGGCAGATCGGACAAACACACTTCGAATATGACATCGTGAAAAACAAATCATCTCCCATTCCACATGGAAGTGATAAGGCTTTGGTTTCTTGCTTGATCCCGCCACCTCACTCATTTTGTACCCTTTCTTCAGTAGGAATAAATTGGAAAGTTAACTCAGTGATTTTGCTCGCTAGCCTTTAGCGCTGGCGCGTTTGATCGCACACGCGTGGTGAGAGAAAAGACGAGATCTCAGACTGGCTGCCCTATACGTCAACGCTAACATCTATTTTTTTTTTGAATGGCGATCTACCCGAACTTCCTTTGCGATCGACCGGTTGATCATGATTGACGTATTGGGCACCCCTGGTCTAAGGACATGCCAGTTAAAGTCATTGAAGAACCTACTTAACTGACAGAACAAAGTTTAAACGGGCAGATAATGTACAGGAAGACCTTGTGTTATAATAAGCGATGCAAAGTGAACTTCCAAGTAAATTGTAATGCTACAGCATACAAAGACATCCTAAACAATTGTGTGCTTTCCACTTTGTGCCAACTGTTTGGGAAAGGCCAAAGTATTGGTCTCAGTCAGGTGTCTGCAAAGCTTTGGCCATATAGTGCATTTTAATAAGAGGAAAAACAAAAGGAATAAAAAATGACATTTTTACATGTACAGTCCTCTCCAAAAGAATTGGAACGGCTAGGCTGATTCTTTTGTTTTTGCTACACACTGAAGACATTTGGATCTGAGAGCCTGTTAAACCACTGTATGGTCTTGACCACCGTGCTGCAGCTCAGTGTCAGGGTCTTGGCAATCTTCTTATAGCCTAGGCCAGTGGTTTTCAAAGTGGGGGCCGCCAGGGGGTCTCAACAATTTCGTGTGAAAAATAAATAAATGTATGTTTTCTCTTTCTCACTCTCAGACAACCACACACACAATCATTTCCTAATGTAATGTAATGTAAAGATGTAAGATGTAATTATTAATAAAAAAAAGGGGGATATATTCAGAAGTCTGTATTTTTTATGTGTTTTAAAGACATCTTGCAAAAGGGGGGCCTCGGTCAAATGTTAATGCCATTTGGGGGGCCTTGCCCTGGAAAAGTTTGGGAATCCCTGGACTAGGCCATATTTACGTAGAGCAACAATTCATTTTTTCAGATCCTCAGAGAGTTCTTTGCCATGAGGTGCCATGTTGAACTTCCAGTAACCAGTATGAGGGAGTGTAAGAGTGATGACACCAAATTTAACACACCTGCTCCCCATTAATTCAATTCAATTCAATTTTATTTGTATAGCGCTTTTTACAATAGACATTGTCTCAAAGCAGCTTTACAGAAATATCAACATGGTATACAGATATTAAAGGTGTGAATTTATCCCAACTGAGCAAGCCACTGAGTGGCGACAGTGGCAAGGAAAAACTCCCTAAGATGTTTTAAGAGGAAGAAACCTTGAGAGGAACCCGACTCAGAAGGGAACCCATCCTCATCTGGGTAACAACAGTTAGTGTGAAAAAGTTCATTATGGATTTATATGAAGTCTGTATGGCCTTAGGAGCAGCCGTAGTCCCAGCAGTCTGAAATTAGAGAAGATTTGAGCTCCATCCAGAGGCAGAAAGGATCTGGATCTCTAGTATCTCCATAAATTCGTGTGGGGCTCGGCGAAAGGAGAGAGGGAGGAAAAAAGATTATTATGACTGCGAAGTAGTAGAACAGAATCTAGTCAGGGTAGGCTTGAGTAAACAAATATGTTTTAAGCCTAGACTTAAACACTGAGACTGTGTCTGAGTCCCGAACACTAATAGGAAGACTGTTCCATAACTGTGGGGCTCTATAAGAGAAAGCTCTTCCCCCTGCTGTAGCCTTCACTATTCGAGGTACCGTCAAATAGCCTGCATCTTTTGATCTAAGCAGGCATGGCGGATCATATAAAACCAAAAGATCGCTTAGATATTGTGGCGCGAGACCATTTAGTGCTTTATAGGTTAATAAAAGTATTTTATAGTTAATGCGAGATTTTACTGGGAGCCAATACAGTAGTGATAATATCGGTGTGATATGGTCGTATCTTCTAGTTCTAGTTAGGACTCTAGCAGCTGCATTCTGGACTAACTGGAGCTTATTTATATTCCTACTGGAACATCCACACAGTAAGGCATTACAGTAATCTAATCTAGAGGTGACGAATGCATGAACTAGTATTTCCGCATCATGTAGTGACAATATGTTTCTTATTTTAGAAATATTTCTGAGATGAAAGAAAGCTATCCTAGTAATATTATCTACATGAGCATCAAATGATAGGCTGGAGTCAATAATCACTCCAAGGACTTTAACTGCTGTACATGATGAAACAGAAAGACCATCCAGAGTAACCATGTGATCAGAAAGATTTTTTCTAGCTACACGTGGGCCTAATAAAAGTATTTCTGTTTTATCAGAATTAAGTAGAAGGAAGTTAGTTAACATCCAATGTCTAATGTCCTTTACACAATCCTCAACTTTACTAAGCTTCTGTCTGTCCTCTGGCTTCGCTGAAACATACAACTGTGTATCATCAGCATAACAGTGGAAGCTAATTCCATGTTTACGAATAATTTGACCTAGGGGTAGCATATATAAAGTAAAGAGCAGTGGGCCTAAAACAGAACCTTGTGGAACTCCAAAAGTAACCTCAGTATGCATGGAGAAGTCACCATTTACATCTACGAACTGATAACGATCGGTCAGATAAGACCTGAGCCAGGAGAGGATTGTTCCCTTAATACCAACAACATTTTCTAATCTATCAAGGAGAATAGTGTGATCTATAGTATCAAAAGCTGCACTAAGGTCAAGTAACACAAGCAGTGAGACACAACCCTGATCGTAGGTCAGTAGAAGGTCATTTACTACTTTAACTAATGCAGTCTCTGTGCTATGATGAGGTCTAAATCCTGACTGATACATTTCATGAATGTTATTCCTATCTAAGTACGAGCATAACTGCTTTGCTACAACCTTTTCTAAAATCTTAGAGATGAAGGGGAGATTTGATATTGGTCTATAGCTGGACAATTGAGACGGGTCAAGATCAGGTTTTTTAATCAAGGGTTTAATAACTGCTAATTTAAGTGATTTAGGTACATAACCAGTGCTTAGGGAAGAATTGATTATATTTAAAAGTGGTTCAATTACTCCTGGACAAATCTGTTTAAACAAACATGTAGGTACGGGATCTAGTATGCAAGTTGATGAATTGGCTGAAGAGATTAATGTAGCTAGTTCGGTCTCTCTAAGCGGAGCAAAACACTCTAAACATTGATCTGATATTGCTACATTGTCATGTAATGGGTTTGTTACAGTACTGTCCGGTTTTAATTTAATGGCCTGTATTTCACGTCTAATATTTTCAACCTTATCAATGAAAAATTTCATGAAATCTTCACTGCTATGTAATGATTGAGCGTTTCTCTCTGTAGTGGTTTTATTCCTAGTTAATTTTGCTACTGTGTTGAAAAGGAATCTAGAATTGTTTTTGTTGTCTCCTATTAAGGTGGAGAAATAGATTTTTCTAGCATCACCAAGAGATTTCCTATATTTCAGTAGGCTCTCCTTCCATGCTGTTTGAAATATCACCAGTTTGGTTTGATGCCATTTACGTTCTAATTGTCGAGTTGTCTGTTTTAAGGTTCGCGTTTGATCGTTATACCAAGGTGCTAATTTTTTTTCTCTAATTATTTTCCTTTTGAGTGGAGCCACTCTATCTAGCGTGTAGCGGAGTGTTGACTCCAAGCTTTCAGTCGCCTGATCGAGTTCTATGGGATCAGACGATGATCCAAATCTAATTGATGTTTCTGCAAGGTTTTTTATGAAGCTCGATGCAGTAGCTGATGTGTAGGTACGTTTTACGTGGTAGCGAGGCGAGGTGGAAATATTATGATCAATACGTATTATGAACGAGATAAGATAATGGTCTGAGACAGACTGCGGAAAAATGATAATATTTTCTATACTTAGTCCGTATGTTATTATGAGGTCAAGAGGATACCACCATTATGAGTAGGCCCAATTACGTCCTGATTAATCCCTACTGCATCTAAGATGGACACAACCACTAATCTTAGAGGGTCTTCCAGGTTATCAAAATGAATATTAAAGTCTCCGATGATTAATGCTTTATCTACAGACACAACCAGGTTTGAGACAAAGTCTGCAAATTCACTAAGAAATTCAGTATATGGCCCTGGGGGTCTATAAATAATAATTAGAGGAATTGACTTATTTTTTGTGGCTACATAACTTATACTGGTATAAAGAATTTCAAAAGAATTAAATTTATGCTTAGTTTTTTGTGTGACGACTAGATTTTTACTAACACCTCAGACCTTGTAACACTAACAAGTCACATGACACCGGGGAGGGAAAATGGCTAATTGGGCCTTATTTGGACATTTTCAGTTAGGGGTGTACTCACTTTTGTTGCCAGCGGTTTAGACATTAATGGCCGTGTGTTATTTTGAGGAGACAGAAAATTTACACTGTTACACAAGCTGTACACTCACTACTTTACATTGTAGCAAAGTGTCATTTCTTCAGTGTTGTCACATGAAAAGATATAATCAAATATTTAGAAAAATGTGAGAGGTGTACCCACTTTTGTGAGATACTGTACATACACTGATCAACATTAAAATCACCTGCCTAGTATTGTGTCGGTTCTAGGGATGTGACGGTGAGGAAATTTTTCTACTGGTAAATGCGACAACACCAGTAATACCAGTATCACCGGGAGTTTTTCCCCCTCGCTTTTAAATAGCCTATGAATGCCCGTGTGGCTGTGCACATTTTAATTTCGCTTTCAAATTACCGGCAATTCGGGAGCAGCAATTGCTTGAATGGTGGGTTCATTATTATTCTTAAAGAAAAACACAACAACAAAACAGTACAATGACAAACTCGCTTATATGAAAACATAGAACTTTTGAAACCAAATCTTCTGCCATCGTCTTGTCAATCAGCTCGCCTCACTCCCATTACGCAATAAATGAAATCTGATCTGTGCTGCGACTCTGACTCATCTCATACTGAACTGAGCAGTTTTTAATTTTAGTGTCCGTTCTCTAGCTGAACAAAATTATTTTTTTACTATAAAAAAAAGCAAACGACAGTGGGGGTGGTGCCGCAATGGGCAAGTGTAACACCGGGAACACCGACTATCACAGCAAGCCTAGTAGGTTCCCTTTGTGCTGCCAAAACAGCTCTGATCCGTCATGGACTCCCAAGACGTTTGCAGCAGATTAGAGCTGTGACAACTAATCGATAAAATGGAAAATAATCGATTATGAAAATCATTGTCAACGAATCTCATTATCGATTAGTTGCTCTGTGCGTGGCACATTTACTCATTATGTTACTTCTGTTCCGAAAACACGCTTCGGGGAGTAAATACTAAATCTGTGTCCCAAATGACTATGCACTCTACCGTCTAGTGCAGTGTTTCTCAACCGGGGTCCACGAACCCCTAGTGGTCAGTGGTGTAATGAGATGTTTTAAACTTAATCAATTTGGTTATTTGCGTGCATTCACAAATATCACGTTAGCTGAGCTGACGATCGTTCATTGATGGATTTATTTAAAATTTATTTACAAATGAAAAGATAATTTGCAAAAACCTACGAGTAGTAGACAAGTTCAAGTGATACACTGATGGATAAAATAAACAAATGATAATTCAGAGTCAAATTAAATATCACACCAACAATAAAATATAAAAAATAAAATCTTGAAATGTTTTGATTCAACTGTTCAATGTCCAATGTTAATATTATTAATGTTAAATATTAATAAAATAAAGTAACCTACATAGAAATGACTTAATAATATAGCCTATAATTGTTATATTTTATAACTGTGGATTGAGGGGGTCCTTATGGATTGTTCGAAATATGCTAGGGGTCCAGAGCTCACACAAGGTTGAGAACCACAAGTCTAGTGTATGAATTTAAGAAAGGTAGTATAGTCTCAAATGGAACACATTAGTTTTTTACCAACCGGAAATATAAGTCGCTTCCTAGTCAGTGGCACATGGCATCATACACACGTAATGTGATGCCGCTAGCTTTAGCAGATACCCAGAGTCACCAACCAGGGATGTCACGAGAACTGATACTTCGGTACCAACATCCTTAAAACGTGACAGTACTTGTTTTTCTGGAGTAGCATTGGAACCTATTCTAATGGAGGTACCGAGGTTGCAATTCTTCCAGACCTGATGGAGGCAGCAAATACACGCAAGTGTTTTCGTCAGTCCACAAGTGGTGATGAAGAATAACAACAACTACAAGCACACGGGAAAAACTACAGAAGTTTAGCTCCACCGCGACTCGTTGAGAGGAAAGGTGGTATGGAATAAGGAAATACTTTGCATTCGAGGTGGATGACAACAAACATATAATTGATGCTCTGAAGCCGGTGATGCCATAATTCATTTCAAACAAAGCGAGGAAACACCTGGAATTTGGCAAAGCACCTGAAAGACGGTCCCTAGAATTTAACCTAATGCTTGCATTCTGAGTATAAGGTGTGTGTGTGCGTCTGTGTGTGCGCGCGTGTTTAGGAGTGCACCTTCACTCACTGTCAGACAGTGTTTGATAACTAAAATACCCCCCGCCCCCCTCTCTCTTTGCCAGTTTAAGGATGTCCTCCAGGAGTGTTTTTAATTAAATTTTTTTATTATGTTTTTTTACCACACCGTGGTATTGACTTTGGTATCGAGTATCGTGTATTTTTGGTGATATCAGTACCGACTACTAGATTTTTGGTATCGTGACATCCCTATCCCCGACAATGACTTTCTGGAGTTTACTGTTTGTGTCAACGTTACCTTTTATTCCCAACATGACCTCAGTCACCATCAGACATCAGATGGAGGTATAATGAAGTGATTGAGGAAGAAAGTATGCACCCCAGGTCATTTAAGGCAAGGAAGAATTTTATATTAAACACCCTCAAGTAGATCTTTATAAAGTGGAGCACGACAATGATGCATGAGCACAAACTTATGTTTTTATCCAAAATGCTCCACTGTGTGCAAAGACTGAGGCAACTGGTGCAAGTTGCTCAAAAGTTTTAGTTTAATTCCAGGTTATTGTCATTATATGTTGTATTTGTGTGCTTGCAGTGTAAATTCTGTCGTTCATTATAATGGAAGTGATCTATTAGTAACGAGGCCACGTTGCTCCTCACTCACAGCGGGAGCGTAAGTAAGATCTGTAATGTCTAATTAAAACACTACGATCAAAAGTAAAACAATATGCCTAAAAGCAGTTAGTAACAGAAACCATAAGGTGTAGTGAAAGTGAGTTTTTATGATTAATTTAGGACTGTAGTTTAATTCAGTGCTTTTTGTGCATCCATAAAAAATAATGCATAAATGCTATTTTAAATTAAACTACAGTCCTAAATTAATAATATATATATATATTCTGGTGTGTGTGTGTGTGTGTGTGTGTGTGTGTGTGTGTGTGTGTGTGTGTGTGTGTGTATTGGGTTCTTTTCAGTCTTATATAATTGGTTGTGTATAAAACAGTTATAAAACTTATAAAACAGTTGTGTAAAATTTTAGACTAAAGTTCATACTTGTAACACTCGGTTTGTGGATTTTATTTTAAATAAACAAAAAAAATGGTACAGAAAGTGTCCCCCCCAATCCGATTAATTGAAAAAATAATCGGCCAACTAATCAATTATGAAAATTAGCAAATCCTTTATGTCCTGTAAGCTGAAAGGTGGGGCCTCCATGGATCAGACATGTTTGTCCAGCACATCCCACAAAGGCTAAATCGGATCGAGTTCTGGGGAATTGGGAGGCCAAGTCAACACCTTGAACTCTTTGCCATGTCCCTCAAACCATTCCTGAACAATTTTTGCATTGTGGCAGAGCACAATATCCTGCCACTAGGGAATACTGTTGCCATGAAGGGGTGTACTTGGTCTGCAACAATGGTAATTGGTACGTGTTAAAGTAACATCTACATGAATGCCAGGACCCAAGGTTTCACAGCAGTCCATTGCCCAGTGCACCATACTCTCATACTGCATCCTGGTGCCATGTCTTCCCCAGGTAAGTGACGCACATGCACCCAGCCATCCACATGACGTAAAAGGAAACATGATTCATCATACACAGCAAGCTGCGATGCACTGTATTTTCTGTCACCTTTCTATCATAGCCAGCATTAAGTTTCTCAGCAATTTGTACTACAGTAGTTCGTCTGTGGGTTCAGACCAGACAAGCTGGTCTTTGCTCCCACTGCGCATCAATGAGCCTTGGGTGCCCAAGACCCTGTGCCCAGTCCACCGGCTGTCCCTCCTTGACCAGATTTGGTAGGTACTAACCACTGCATACCAGGAACACCATAACAATTTGGCCCTTGTAAAAGTCGCTCAGATCCTTACGCTTGCCCATTTTCCTGCTTCCAATACATCAACTTCAAGAACTGACTGTTCACTTGCTGCCTAATATATCCCACCCATTGACAGGTGCCAGTCATATAACTGTTTACTATAATTCCTTCACATAAATGTAATCTTATTGTACTACTATATCTCTGTATGATTTAGAGCAGGCAGAATTAACCGTTATTTTTATTCTATCAACGGGATAATCCATGTCTAGATGTGCATTACATGATTTTCATGGATCTTTGCCTCCACATCGTGCATTAAACACACCTAGCCGTGGATAATCCCTTATTCTCATATTACTGAGGTGAAAATGGTACACTGAATTTCATTCCGTTTGATATTTTATTCTAAAACACTGAAACCCGAAATCAATTATTATAAGGTGACTTTGGATTTATGTTGGATTGGATTAAGTCTTTTGGGATACATATGTACCAGCTTTGCAAACAACGTTGGAGTGATTTTGGCCCATTCTTCTCGGTAGATTTGCTCCAGGTTGTTCAGGTTGGTTGGGTGATGCTTGTGTACTGCAATTTTCAAATAGTGCCACAGATTCTCCATGGGATCGAGATCAGGACTTTGACTGGCCCACTGTACATTTTCCTTTTTGTTCTTGAGCCACTCCAATTTTTCTTTGGCCTTGTGCTTGGAATCACTGTCCTGCTGAAAGGAAGCTTGTTCCTCCCAAGCTTCAGTTTGTTTTAGCAGACTGAAGCAGGTTCTCTTGCATTATCTCCCTATATTTTGCTCTATTCATTCTTCCTTCAATTCTAACAAGATGCCCAGTCCCTGCTGATGGGAAGCATCCCCACAGCATGATGCTTCCACCACCATACTTCACTGTAGTTATGGAGTGTCTTGAGGCATGGGACGTTCTAGGTTTGTGCCACATATAACGCTTTGAGTTTTGGCCAAAAAGCTCTATCTTGTTGTAATCTGACCACAAAACTGTTTTCTACATCACAGCTGGGTCACTCTCATGCTCTCAAACTTCAGACATGCTTTCAGATGGTACTTTTTGAGCAACTGCTTTTTTTTTGCCCTCCCATACAAGCCATTGCTATACAGTGCGCTTGATATGGTTGACTGGTGCACCATTACTCCACTCCCAGTCACTGAACTCTGTAGATCCTTCAAAGTGATTGGTGGCCTCTCTATGGCTTCTCTCACAAGTCTCTCTCTTGTTTGAGCGCCGAGTATTGAGAGGCAGCCTTTACTTGGCAGGGCCTGAAAGGTGTGATACAGCTTCCACTTCCTGATTATTGAGGGTCAGTCCATCTCAAGTGGTCCAATAATTGTAAAGTTGGTTGTTTGACCATTTTTAAATTTTCTTAAATGATTTCTTCTATGTCTGGTATTGCAAAACAACCAGGTTTTATTTGGTTTAACTACGACGGCTATCTTTGTGTCATGGCACACAACATATATTGCTATATTCAGTACAGCAAAAACAAAAGAACTGGTCTTTCAGGGGATTATGTACACTATTTACTCAACTATTGGCTTTTTAATGCCAATTAGAGATGTAATGGTATGGAAATTTTATATTACGATTAACGTTACCAAAACTATCATGGTTATCAGTATTATCACGGTATTGTTAAAATGTGCTGAAAATGTACAAAAAGTACTGATACACACAATGAAATCAGTTAAACAGGTTTTATATTTGACTATAAAGTGTTGGATGGTTGTCACTAAGCTTGCCGTGTTCCCGGTGTTCCACGGTGTTTGGCCGCACACCGATTACATCACTTGCCCACTGCAGCACCGCCCCCACTGTCGTTTCGCTTTTTTATAGTAATAAAAATCATTTAGTTCAGTTAGAGAACATGACAGAAGGCAGTGACAGTGCTTCGGAGAATTTCCAACCTTCCAAGAAGTTTTGTGACCAAGTCATTCTCTTCAAATGCTAGTATGGTACATTTTGAGTCCATACAGTATAAAAACATCACAATTGTTACATATGATTTGATCGTTTATTTTATTAAATATCAAAATTCTAAAAGGTGGGCATTATATCTGACACCTACATGAACATTTTCAGTTGGTTTTACAACTGTAAGTCATTCTCTGCAAATGCGATTTAATTTAGAAATGTGTATAACAATGTCGTATGTAACTTTAGAGATGGTCCCTTAATTTATGAATATGGAACATCCAGCGTCAAGCCAATTTTATGTCAGTCTTTCCCCCTTCGCTTTTAAATTGCTTAGGAATACCGAGCAGTTGCACGCATTTTACTTTCACTTTCGAAATAGTGGCAATTCGGGGGTGGCAATTGCTTTAATGGTGGGTTCATTATCATTCTTAATGAAAAACAGAACAACAACAAAACAGTACAATGACAAACTTGATTATATTAAATCTTCCGTCAGACAGCTCGCCTCACTTTCGTCACGTGCTAAATGAAATCTGAATCCTGCTGATATGTGCTGTGTCTCTGACTCATTCGGCTCATGCTGAATTGAGCAGACGCGTTCAGTTTTTAATTGTAACATCCATTTTCACGCTCAAAAAACAATGCATGCTGTGCCTGTGTCTGACTCTTGCTGGGTGTGTGTGGACAGTAGGGCTGCAACTAACGATTATTTTCATATTCAATTAGTTGACCTATTATTTTTCTGATTAAACTTTCAGTACCATTTTTTAAAATGTGACACGGTAATACTAACCATCAGGGAATTTTATCGTGAAACCGGTAACCGTTTCATCCCTAATGGCAATAATGAAATGTTTTAATGAATTTAAACTATTTACAGGACAACAAATGCACAGGCACTGATATAGGTGTACAACCCATAATGAAGGTTTAAAATTTCTCTACAAATGTGCTATTAAACAAAAGATTCTTTTACCTGCTCCAGAACATCCAGCTTGAGATCCAACTTGCTAAGCACCACATCACCCCCCCAGAGTGAGAGCTGCAGGTCAGAAGGCTTCAGGTTCTTGATGTAACGGTTCACGTAGCTCATCAACAGTGGAGTAACGTATGACTCCAACATCCTGACTGTCTCTTGGTCCTGCACAAAGAAATCATGGTTCAGAAAAAACAGGCACTGACTAAAAGGAACACAGGGCACTGATGCATGAACTTGCTTTATTTTTTGTAAAAAAAAAGAGGTGATCGAGTACTGTGGTATACTGTTTAATAGCACTTTTATTTGGTACACTATATAGGAGACAAAACTCCAGTTCTGGAGAACCAGTGCAGCATAGTTTGCTAATTTCATTGTTGAAACACAACAGAATCAACTCATTAGTTAATAGCTAGGTTTAGTACTTACAGAAGAGAAACATGTTGGAGCTTCATCTAATTTCAATGTGCTATCTTTTGTTTCATTAGATGGTGCTCAGTTGAGTCTTGATGAACTTATCTGCTTATATTACAGGTTATCACAAAAGTTTAGTGGATATCTTAAGTTTGCCTTGTTAAAAAGATAACTTTAGTCAGTACATTTACACTAGTCAAAAAATGCTAAATAATGGCTAACAGTCAATAATTTTAGTCAAATATGTTATCAGACTAGTAATTCTCCACCACAATAAAGTTTGATTTATTATGTTAACATCCTGTCAAGGAGTTATTTTCACCACCACTGACTGTGTTGCTGAAAAAGAGACTGGTCGAGTTGGTGTAACTAATATTAATAAATCCATTGATATAGCAGAGTTGGAAAACAAATTATGGAGCTGGCAACAAGCATGGGCCAAATACAAGAGCTGTTAGCAGGAATTCAACAGCACAATGAAGTACAGAGCTCAGGGGAATCTAGTACAACTGGCTGAGACACACCTTGACGTGGTGTGTCTCACTGTCTGAACTCGAGGCACACTTTAACAGGAACTGCTGCAGTCTGAAACTGCAAGTATTGCACAGGAGAAAAGCAGAGGCACTGAATATACTGCAGACTGATATTAAACCACACAGCACCAGCTGCTGTTTGTACCTGGACAGGTCTGTGACTAACAGGTCCAAGAGGCATGAAATCATCACCTCCTTCTCTTCACAAAATGAACAAAACACATGAAGCAATAGAATGCCTTTAGCTGTTCATCTGTATTCACCCATGTTCCTGTGAACCCCCTAAACGATTGTTTAACCCCCTAAACAATTATTCTGTTGTACAGGTCATATGATTTCAATATAAATACACCTGCTTCTGGAAGAACCCAGAGCATGTTAGAGAACATACCTAAACACACAGCGTCAAAGAGACCTAGCCCAGGACAAAGTTCTAGAAAAATAATCAATCATTGTTTGGTTATTAAAAGTCCCAAACTTTGAACATTCCACAGCATGACATTAAATCCATTACTAAAAATGAAGTTGTATGTGTCCTTTACTTTTAGAGAGGATCGATTATGCACACAGGTTATTCAGCTATTGGGGTTTTTTTCCCCCCAAAGGTACCTCTAATGTTAATGGCAGTTTAAAAAGTAAAATAAAAAGGGCCAAACAGTCACCTAAATAACACAGTATAAAAATAAAATAAAATAAAAATTTCATGTCTAAACCTAACAAATTCAGTTGGTGTTCATGCCTGAATGGCAATATGTAGTCACAATGATGTGTACTTTGCAACTGCATTTCTTATATTGGATACTGGTTTTTATGTCCCTTGGGGCCAAAATTATAACCACGGTTGCCAGGTCTCAGCTACTTTTCCATCCCAACTACATATCAAAAACTGCACATAAAGACCTGAAATGGTCCCAAAAATGGAAAGAGGAGAAAAATATTTCTTCTTTTGCTCAGTCCTTGCGTGAGGATTTTTAAAATTATTTCCAATATCTGCAATATTCCTTTTAGTCATTGTCGAGTGTGGACATTCCATAATCGATCTCTCACTCTTTGCGATATGCATTATTTGGCCTAAAGTATGTGGACACCTGACCATCACAACCAGACATGCTTTTTGAACATACCGTTCCAAAATCATGGGCATTACTATGGACTTGGTCCACGCTTTGCTGTTATAATAACCTCCACTCTTCTGGTAAGGCTTGATGTTAGATTTTGGAGAATGGCTATAGGGATTTGCCCACTCAGCCCAATCGGCATTACAATTCATTCAAAAAGTGCTCAGTGGGGTTGATGTCAAGGCTCTGTGCAGGCCACTCCAGTTCTTCCACTCAAACCATGTCCTTCAAGGACCTCCTTTGTGCAAAGTCACATTGTCATGATGAAACAGGTTAGTTCCAGTGTAGGAACATCTCAAATCAACCATATACAAAGACATTATAGGCAACTAGGGCTTGGTTTTCCCACCGTGTTCCAAAAGTTTTTAAAAACATGACCATCCTAACCCTGATTATAACTGTGTGTATGTGTTCTGCATGTTCATTATCTCTGGCTAACCAGAGCACATTAAGTCATTAATCTCCTGCCAATCAGATGACAGAAACCATGACAGAAAACAATAGCAAATCGGCCACATCAGACCAGAATAAAACAGAAGGGTTAAATGTCACCGAGGACACAAAACATTTGGTGTGCATCATTATATTATATGTTGCCATGTTGTCAATGTGTAACTCTGTAGTGGCTACGACAGTTCGTTCAAAAGTTATTAGCGAATATCGAAAATAAAAATAACATTACCCTTACTGATTGTGCTTACTACGACGATGTGTGTTCACAACCAGAGCAACTAACAAATACATGTCCAAACTAACAACCTTTAAAACAAACATGATTCTTGGGTAGAATCGACACACACTTCCATGTGACCAATGCCTGTGACTTCGGAGTATTTGTACTGAGCATGAACGTAACTCTGCAATGGTGAAAGCTAAACTTGCCTTGATGTAGCACAGCTAACACCCAACAACATAAACACTGAAGAATTTAATGACAAAACACATTACTGCGTAAAAAATGAGCACAGTTAGCGCGACTATAATGCGTGTAGCTATGCAGCTTACCTTACCACGGTAGCTCAGCTTTTATTCATTATCTTTAAACAGGTTTCACAGTCCAAATATTAGCAACTTCCGCATACTAAATCATAACTTCCGCCCAAAAAACAACATCACTTCCTCCACCAACAGGATACTGCGACCTACAATTGAATCAGTTTATCGGGTTTTACTTATATGTAATAAATATACAAAGGAAATATACATCATACAGCAGTGCAGGGAAAACAGAATAAACCAATTTTAAAGAACACATGATTACATAAGAAAAACATACATAAATCTGTTCGGTGTGCATAGACTTAAAAGTTTTTGCCAAACTGTCATGAAGAGGGCGCTAAAAGGTCAAATGTATACAATAAAAAAAATAAAATAATAAAAATAATAATAATAAAAATAAACAATAATAAAAGACTAAATCAAATTGTGGAAGCAAGTTTTGTTCAAACTTTAGTGGAGGATTTTATTAAATAAATATGCTCAATTTTTTAATGCTCCGTTTACATGTTGTAAAATAAACTGAATATCATATTTTGTTAAAATAATGGAGTCAATCCATCTCAAGTGGTCAAATGCAAGTTGCTCGACTGTTTTCCCCTTCCTATTATTTATTTATTTATTTATTTATTTATTTATTTATCTTTTTCGATTACCTCTATGTATTGACAGCATTTTTGTGCTGTTTTAAATTTTACTTGGTTTAACTACAATGGTCATCCACACAACAAATCATGGCACACAACAAATTTGGGTTATACAGTTGTTTATGGAAACCTCAGTATCTTGGCTCAGGATGGTCCTAGCTCCTTTGAACAAAAACTGCTCTCTAGAGCCCATTACTAGGTACAAGTACATATATACACAAATATGACTGTCATCGTTAAACCAAGTAGCCTAAACTAAAAATAAAAGTAAATCTAAAAAATAAAAATAAAAACTGGTGGTTTTACAATGCCAATCACACAACAAAAGGAAAATTAAAATGGTTGAAAACCAACTTTGCAATTATTGGACCACTTGTGATGGAATGACCCAATGATTACTTCTTGTGAAATATCCAAGAAAATTTAGCTCGTTGACTGGGCCATGGAAAACCATGCTTCTTCAAGATTCACTGTGATGATTTGGATAGGATGCACACTTGGGCTACATGCAGCTGATACGTGCCAAGATATGGCATGGCTAGGCAAATCTGAGCCATATACAGTGCCCTCTACTAATATTGGCACCCTTGGTAAATATGAGGAAAGAAGGCTGTGAAAAAAAGTGTCTCTAATGTTTAACCTTCTTTTTTTATTTAAAAAAATTATTAAAAATACTCGGGGCGCACAGTGTCTTAGTGGTTAGCATGTTTGCCTCACACCTCCAGGGTTGGGGGTTTGATTCCCACCTTGGCCCTGTGTGTGCGGAGTTTGCATGTTCTCCCTATGCTGCAGGGGTTTCCTCCGGGTACTCCGGTTTCCTCCCCCAGTCCAAAGACATGCAAGGTAGGCTGATTGGCATGTCTAAAGTGTCCATAGTGTATGAATGGGTATGTGAGTGTGTATGTGATTGCGCCCTGTGATGGACTGGCACCCTGTCCAGGGTGTACCCTGCCTTGTGCCCGATGCTTCCTGGGATAGGCTCCAGGTTCCCCCGCGACCCTGAAAAGGAGTAAGTGGTTGAAGATGGATGGATGGATGGATAAAAATACTCTGCTCTCATGGATGTCAAGCAATTGCAAGCAAAAGTCTACCTAAACAAAAAACTTTGTTAAATATAAGGTGTGCAACAATTATTGGCACCCTTATGAATTCAAATGAGAAAAAATTATTTGAAGTATATTCCCATTTATATTTTACATTTGTTTAGTACAGCTGGGTTACTAGGAGCAGAAAATTGTTCAACCCTGACTTATTGTTTCACAGGGGTATAAATAGGAGGTAACATATAGGGCAAATATCCTTTGTCATGCATAACAATTTGTAAGACCAAGAAATATAGCTGTGTTGTGTGGCAAAAGGTTGTTGAGCTTCACAAAATGGGAAGTGGCTATAAGAAATTGCACAAGCACTGAAAATTCGCATATCCACCATCAGGGCAATAATTAAGAAGTTCCAGTCAACTGGAAATGTTATGAATCAAGTCAATCAACCTGGAATTGGACTAGGGATGTCACAAGAACCGATACTTCAGTACCAACATTCTTAAAACGTACTTGTTTTTCTGCAGTAGTATTAGTACCATTGCTGATGAAGGTACTGAGGTTGCAATTATTCCGAACCTGATGGGGCAGCAAATACACGTAAGAGTTTTAGTCGGTCCATAAGTGGTAAAGAAGAAGAAGAACGCCTACAAGCACACGGGAAAAACTACAGAAGTTTAGCTCCGCCCTGACTCATTGAGAGGAAAGGTGGTAAGAGTCAATATGGAAATATTTCGCATTAACGACACTAATGCATTGCAATGTTATAAACTACCTCCTAATGGGCCACCATGCATCGCGATTCAGCCCTTGTCCTGTCATTAATTATTCAAATGTTCATGCTTTTAATAAATCTTTTTGGCCTGCCACCATATCAGTGAATTTAAATTAATTTTTGCATTCAGAGTATAAGGGGTGTGGGTGTGTGTGTCTGTGTGTGTAAGCGTGCATTTAGGAGTGTACCTTGCTTGTAACTTCCACTGATTTATTAGTTATTGTCAGACAGTGTTTGATAACTAAAATCTCTCTCTCTCTCTCTCTCTCTCTCTCTCTCTCTCTCTCTCTCTCTATATATATATATATATATATATATATATATATATATATAGATAGATAGATAGATAGATAGATAGATAGATAGATATAGATATAGATATAGATATATCTTTGCCAGTATTAGCCAGAGGAGGATGTCCACCATTTTAAAAAAAATAATTTTATTTTTATACCACTCCGTGGTAAAAACTTTGGTATCGAGTATGGTGTACTTTTGGTGGTATCGGTACCGACTATTAGATTTTTGGTATCGTGACGTCCCTAAATTAGACATGTGTCTATATTGTCTCAACGCACTGTGAAGAGGATGGTTCGAGGGGCCAAAAAATCTCCAATGATCACAGCTGAAGAATTGTAGATGTTAGTTGCATCTTGGGGTCAGAAAATCTCCAAAACTAAAATCCGAATTCACCTACATCACCACAAATTGCATTCAGTGAGATGTGTTTCATTGGATAATGGGTTTATGATTGGATTTTACTTCTCGCTGCACCCGGTGAAGACAGAATTCATTTTTGTATAAGACAAATGGTGTAAGTAATACCACTAACTTGTTTATAAATAGATTTTAACTTAAAAACACACATTAAAACTGTTATTCAAGAGTAATAAAACACCTTGAGACATACTGTTACTGGATAAAGCAACTTTGGGATGGTGACAGTAATTTCACTTTGCACAGAGCTGCATCACACCACCCTGTCTTTGATTATTTTTCTATAACTGCACATTTTTTGTTAAGAGAACAAAGACAGGCTGGTGAGGGGAATTACTCTTTATAGCTACTATAATGTAGTAGGAATTAACTTGTTTTGCTGGCATTCAACATTAAATCTACCATAAAACAACAAAAAGAATGACGTTAATAAATAAAAAAATTGAATCATTTACAGTTGAATAATTTAAAGATCTTTACAGCATAGTATAATATTTATGATAAATGGACATCATATGCAGTTTTTTAAACTATTTTTCGACAGCTTTAAACCATTAATGCACTTTACAGTAACATACTTTGGCAGGTATTATGGCAATTTCAGAACTATGATGGGAGAATCAATGGTAAGTGAAATGACGGTCATATGAGGCAAATTTTCTTCTGGGTTAGCAGTGAAATAATTTAGTATGAGATTGTCAGGGTTATGTTGGATTCAGAGCAGGACTACAGTTCCTAGCAACCAATGCACACTCTTGCATCACTGTCACATGACCACCTGCACCTGATTCACTTTGATGTTAATGAGCACTACTTTTTATGCCATGTTTTGCACAACACTGGTTATCTAGCTTTTGTCTTTTGTGGGTTTTGTATCATAGTCTTTTGTTTTGTTTTCACACTGCACTTGCATCTGCCTTTGCCTCCCAATTGTGACAGACATATACACAAAAACAGAAGAAATCAGGAGTGCAATGTAAAAGTGCAGCAGAAAATATAGGAATTAATTTAAAACATTTTTAATTGTTTTTAAAAAAATTTTTCCATGTCTCTGTTTAGCAATAAGAATGGTAAAGCGGGATAGCCAATCAAGGCATGTAAAGATTTGTTTAAATTGTTTAAAATAATGATTAATTAGTATGCAATACTTATCATAATGCATAACAATTAAATTTTTTCATTCAGTCTTTTCAGAATTAAATGGTAAAACAAAGAAAGTCAGGCAGAAACACAAGGAGGTCATCCACAACAGAACAATGTTACATTTACCGCATAAATGTAATGAAAAAATTGCCTTTTGAGACTGCAAGGGGAAAATAATATATAATTCCATTCTACTGTAATTTTCTTCTATTTTGGTTAGTAATAAAATAGTACATGTATAACTTTCAGAGTAGGAGTTTCAGAATGTGTCTGATAATGTAATTTCACATGTTCTTTCTAAAATATGTGCACATCTGACCACCCTGTATGTGAAGGAGGAAGAGATTAAACATATAATGGATGAACTATCCTAAGAAAACTATACAAAATTTGCATATAGTCAAATTTATTTAGTATTTCAATACTAAATAAGTATTTTAGTATTACAATGTTTACCATAAACCAAATATAAGATTATTAAACTTAGGTATAGACATTTTCTTTTACTAATTTCAAGCTTTAAATGTTTATTCTAATGGCAGAAATGTTTGCTTCCTTTTACAAATAAAAAAGTGTTTCTTGAATGTTGAATGAAAGGGTTACAACATTTCTGTTCTGTTTATTTTTCAGTCAATCATTATGGGCTTGAAACAATAAACAACTATACATAATACATTAATACAACCCCCTATCTGTCTTGTGTGTGTTTGTGTGTGTGTGTGTGTGTGTGTGAGTGTGTGTGTGTGTGTGTGTGTGTGTGTGTGTGTGTGTGTGTGTGTGTGTATTATTTTGCACCAATATTTTTTATATTTGCAGTTTTTAACAAGCCACTTTATCCACAGCAACTTATGTTATTATTATTATTATTATTATTATTATTATTATTATTATTATTATTATTATTATCAACAAGATCTCGGGATCTCTATAAGAATATAATGTATTGCACAAATGTAATAGTTGTCAAGCTATTGATAGTTATTAGATTTTAGCCCTCCCATTACCACCAACCACCACTGAGTATGACTATACACTAGCTCAAGTACAAGAATGGGTAGATGTTTTTGAGGATGTCAGAGGTGGAAAATCTGGAAAGAGGATATCTGCTTGCAAAACAGTCACCGCCTCCTCACTTACCATAATTCTCTATCAAGATTCATTTGAAGTCGTTAATCCCTCAGGTGCTGGTAGGAAGAAATATAAAATACTTGCAATGTACTGTATATGACCACTTCAGAGATTCTCCCGCACAACAGATCTGCCATTAAACCAATACAGGTAGTCATACTGAGTAAGGAGGAGGATATGAAATATTTCAGCCAAGAACTGCTGTTAATAATCTTAATAAACAATTTTTTGTAATTGTTTATATGCAATTTTAAGAGAAATCTAGGCTCTCATATTGTTGGTGTATTCACAGAAAATTTGCACAGTGCACAGTTCTTCTGATGTTGTGTGGTAGACCATAGGACATTTCACAGTACACCACACAGACCTGGCCCAAATCAACACCTGGAGCCAGAGGTGGCTCAGGGCATTCAATTCCATTTTCAGTACATACTTCCATGTTTGCAAACCAGGCTTTCCACACTGTCCACCACATGATTAATTTAAAGGCACTGTTTCATATGACCTTGCCATGTACATCTATAATTTAGTGTCTGGAGGAATCCTGTTCACTTATACACAGTTAAACAGGTGCATTTCTCAGTTCAGTTACAAAGGAAGCAACTTCAACAATAAACTTTGTGGGGTTAGACCTTATGAAAATAAACTAGATGGACATGCTTTGCAGAACTGGTTCCTCTTGTGTCTTTTGCCCTGCTAATAGGGGACCATATAATGAACCCCACAGAGGATCAAGTTTGGGAGTTATGCCTAAAAATGTGAGAAATTGTTTAATTAATATGTGCACCTAAAAGTGATCATAATATGCTAGCTTATCATAAAGTTCTCATTGAAGATTTGCTTGATTGTAGACCAAGACCTCCATCTGACAAAAAGCTTACAACTAAACAGCATTACCTTGTCCATTACCCAGATTTCTTCAGCTTGGTCCTCTGGTTCTCCTATGGACACTGTGATTTAAGAGCATGACACATACAGTCATGGGAAAAATATACTACACGCCTCCTTCAATTCTATGTTTTTATTTCAGGACATAAAAAATAATTGTGTCCTCACCAGTTTTTCTAAACAAACAAATAACATCGGTGACAAAAAACACAACAGATTTCAATATATCATAATTTTTCCCCAAAACGTTAACCAACATTCAGAAACCAGGTGGGAAATAATAAGTACATCCTTCATTAAGAAGTGTGACTACTGCTATAAAAGCAGATCTTTTGCCAGTTTGGTGTTCTAGAGCACTCAGGTGTGTGTCTACATCATGCCAAGCAGATTGGACAGCAGCCATGACTTCAGAGAAGCAATTGTTGTTGCTTCTCCTCAGACTGGGAATGGTTATAAGGCCATCTTCACACAATTTGAAATTCATTATTCTACAATGAAAAGAATTGTTTACAAATGAAGAGCCTTCAAGATAGTTGCCAATCTACCCAGGAGTGGGTATCCCAGGAAATTCAGTCCAATACCAGATCATTTAATGCTCAGACATATGAAGAATAACCCAAAAGCTTCATCGTGTGACCTATAGGCCTCTGTCAGCACATTAAATTAAAATTTTTATGTTCATGACAGCACAATCAGAAAAAGATTGAACAAGTATGGCTTTCATGGAAGGGTCTAGGAAAAACACTTTCTCTCCAAAAAGAATGTGGCAGCATGACTTAGTTTTGAAAAATTGCATCTGAACAAACCACAACATTTCTGGAACAATATTCATTGGACTGATGAGACTAAGGTGCAGATGTTTAGTCATCATACACAGTATCATGGAACATGACGAGATGGAGCTGTGCAGATAAAGTCATTTTATTTAGGAGGCAGGCAGACAAAGCCAAATCGTGATTCAAAGACATAGTCAAGACAGGCAATGGGTCGGGCGATCAGCAAACAGGCATAAACTGGGCTAAGCGGAAATCACAACGAGGAAACGAGAAACAAGGTCATACACGTGGAGCATGAAACATGAATCGTGAAAACAAGAAACGAGAGGCGAGAACTAGGTGATGAACTATGCTCATCTACACAGGTCACTATGAACTAATATTTATCTATCTAATCTAACACTCCGCAAAGTGTACTGGGAAGTGAGAGGTATATGTCACAAACGTAATCATAGTTAAATGCTGACAGCTGAAACCAACGTAGACAAACCCTCGAACAACAACCAATGACAAAACAGGGAGGAGACAGAACAGAAACAAAACAAACGTATGTGTTCACAGTAAACAAAGTCACAATCATCAACAATCGAAAGGCGTGTGCTCGCTGAGCACTCGCGCACCTGGAGAGCGACGTCCTCAGCGGAGCTGGAAAGCAGAATGACGTCCTCAGCAGGAAAGGGAAGCAGAGCGATGTTCTCAGTGGAGCAGGAAAGCAGAGTGACATCCTCAGCTGGGCAGGAAAGCAGAGCAACATCCTCAGCAGAGCTGGAAAGCAGAGTGACGTCCTCAGTGGAGCTGGAAAGCAGAGTGACATCCTCAGCAGGAAAGGGAAGCAGAGCAACGTCTTCAGCAGAGCTGGAAAGCAGAGTGGCATCCTCAGCTGGGCAGGAAAGCAGAGCGACATCCTCAGCAGAGCTGGAAAGCAGAGTGACGTCCTCAGCTGGGCAGGAAAGCAGAGTGACATCCTCAGCAGAGCTGGAAAGCAGAGCAACGTCCTCAGCAGGACAGGAAAGCAGAGCGACGTCCTCAGCAGAGCTGGAATGCATAATGCCGTCCTCAGCAGGACAGGAAAGCAGAGTGACATCCTCAGAGGAGCTGGAAAACATAGTGACGTCCTCAGCTGGACAGGAAAGCAGAGCGACATCCTCAGCGGAGCTGGAAAGCAGAGTGACGTCCTCAGCTTGGCAGGAAAGTAGAACTTGGTCGTCCATGTCAGCAGACTCGGACATGAGCAGAACTTGGTCGTCCATGTCAGCAGACTCAGGCATGAGCAGAACTTGGTCGTCCGTGTCAGCAGACTCGGTCATGAGCAAAACATGATTGGTCGTGACAACAGACTCTGGCATAAGCATAACTTGGTTGGTCGTGTTAACAGACTCGGGCGTAGGCATAACTTGGTTGGTTGTGACGTCAGTTTCAGGCATGAGCAGAACCTGGTTGGTCGTGACAACAGACTCTGGCATGAGCATAACTTGGTTGGTCATGACGTCGGTTTCAGACTGGAACTTGGCATGGGAGGTCGCCTCATCGACTTTTAGCTGGGACTTGGCACGGGAGGTCGCCTCGTCGACCTCAGACAGGAACTTGGCGTGGGAGGTCGCCTTGTTGACCTCAGACAGAAACTTGGCGTGAGAGACCACCTCTTTGACCTCGGACAGGAACTTGGCACGAGAGACCGTCTCTTCAACCTCGGACAGAAACTTGGCTTGAGAGTCCGTCTCTTCGACCTCAGACAGGAACTTGGCTTGAGAGGTCGCCTCTTCAACCTCGGACATGAACATGGCTTGGGAGGTCACCTCATTGACCTCTAGCAGGAACTTGACTTTATGCTGGAGCTCTGGAGCTGAGACCGCCTCATGGGTCTCAGGCTGAAACTCTGGGGCTGAGGTCGCCACGTTCACCTCTGGCTGGAGCTCTGAGGTCGCCACATTGACCTCCGGCTCAAGCTCAGCAGGTGAGGCCTCCTCGTGGGTCTCAAGCTGGAGCTCTGAGGTCACCATGTTGACCTCCGGCTGGAGCTAGGCAGGTGAGACCACCTCATGGGTCTCAGGTTCGAGCTCTGGTGCCGAGGTCACAACATTGACCTCTGGCTGGAGCTCAGCAGGTGCTTTCTTGTGTAGCTGTCTGTGCTTATGCCAGCTGCTCTTGAAGCATCCCTGTGAGCAGAAAAATGATTCCTGGATATCTAGTTTCTTGCCTGAAGGACACCGTAGCTGAGCTTCTTTCCAGCAGCCCTCAGCCATGCAGATCGGTGTCACCTCCACCACGTTGGCCGGAACCTGAAGCGGAGCTGCGGATTCTACCCTGTCCATCCACTCGTAATAGAGGTGGAATGGCAGGTCAGCCTTGTCGTCCCAACTCCCCTCCCAGTAAATCCAGGCTGTTTAGATGCCCTGGCTGCTTGAACTCCTCCAGGAAAAAGTTCCGCAAACTGAGTGACATTTTGAGGGCACTGGACACTCTACGGACCAGATGCAACGCCCAATCACAGGCCGGGCCATAAAACCAGGGTACTAGGAACCCAAGCCACTGTTTCTTGGGATGTGCCAGGCTAGAGAAGTACACTTGGCTGTGGAACAAGAACAGCATCGGTTGGCTCCTCAATCCATAATTCTCCAATGGGAGTTCGGCGGCAGTCCTCTGGGGAAACCGGACTGATAAGAAACATGGCCTGTAATCTGTATATATACTGCCATGATGCTCTCCTCATTCTCCTGCTGCTTCCATGTTTAGGCGGCGTATTCTGTCACGGAACGTGACGAGATGGAGTTGAGTACGGAAGCAAGTGTAGATAAAGACATTTTATTTAGGACAGACAAATCCAAATTGGAAAGCGGAAATCACAACGAGGAAACGAGAAACAAGGTCATACACGTGGAACATGAAACATGAATCACGAAAACAAGAAACGAGAGGCAAGAGTTAGGTGATGAGCTATGCTCATCTACACAGGTCACTATGAACTAATATTTATCTATCTAATCCAATACTCCGCAAAGTGTACTGGGAAGTGAGAGGTATATATCACAAACTTAATCATAGTTAAAAGCTGACAGCTGAAATCAATTTAGACACTGCAGTCATTAAGATAATGATGAACTTGATGAACAACGATGAATTTTCTTGAGACAAACATGAGGCCGTCTGTCCAGCAGCTTAAGCTAGATTAAATTGGGTCATGCAATAGGACAATGATCCAAAACACACCAGCAAATTTATCTGAATGGATAAAGAAGAAAAAAATTAAGGTGTTGGAAGTCCAGACCTCAACCTCAATGAACTGCTCTGGCAGGATTTTAAACGAGCTGTGCAAAAACAAATGCCCTCAAGCATCTACATACTGAAGCAACATTGTAAAGAAGAGTGGGCCAAAATTTATCCAACAGAGAACAGACTGACAACTCCTACAGAAAATGTTTACTTCAAACTATTGATGCAAAGGGAATTTCTACTGTACATGTTACTGGATTATAGGATGTAATTAATTTTTGGTTGATCGAGGGCAGGCAGGGATGACGAGAAGCTCAGTTTTTGCCAAGTTGAGCTTAAGTTGGACTCATCCGCTCTAAGATGTCAGACAGGCAGAGATGCATGCTGAGATGGATGGATCTTCAGGTTGGAAGGACAAATAGAGCTGGGTGTCATCAGCATAGCAGAGATATCAAAGGCCATGAGATTCAATCACAGACCCCAGAGATGTAGAATAAAAAGAGCAGTGAACCCAAACCTGACCCCTGGGGAAGTTCAGTTGTGAGTTGCGGAGTTTCAGGTACCCCTCCCATCCATGATACCTTGAAGGATGACATCACATGATGCATCTTGGCCCATCTGAAGAAAATCTGTGGAAATTTTAGAAAATTGCAAGCCCCTCCTAATGTTGCAGAGTTTGCTTGGTTTGTGTTAATTTCGATCGCAAAATCATGAAATCCTGAACTGATTGAGATTTGACCATGTGACAAAATGCCACACCAACTTAGGCAAACGGCAAAAAAGGTCAGAGACCTATTTCTAGGCCAGAGACCTAGGTCTATCAGGCAGATGTCAAATGATTAGGACCTTAGTCCATTCCATCCAAGAGAAATGTCCCAATCCCACATGACATAAATGTGCAGAAATATGTAGCTATTGTAAGTCTATAATACAGAAATACCCAAAAAGTTTCACAGATGTGACTGAAGAGGGGTAAAATGTTAGGTTTTGGCTACTTTACATTTTGTGGCAAATTAAAACTAGTGTGGGAAAAAATAGAAGTTAGAAATTAGAGAATGTAAATTAGAGAAATAAACTTGTTTCACTAATTAGACCCACCTTACAACTGTTGTAATTAGTCAACCAGTGAAGAAAACCCGTGGCAAGGTTGACAGTCATGATTGCATCTATTGCCAGTGTAAAAACTGCCCGAGGGAGAGACTTGTAGTCACTTAATGGAAAGAACAATCCATGCTGGCTACCTTCAAAGCTGAAGGACATTATGGTTCTGATAGAGATGTTGTTAATGATCACATGACAGCAACCTACATTCTGCAGCAACAACAAATCAAAGCATCTCCTTTACCTACCGTCCAGGACATATCAGAAAGCTGCCCATTTCTGCAGATGTACTGTTTACAAGAGTGTTTCAAGAAGAGCCAGGCTGAGGTTTGCAAAAGACCATAAGGATTGGACTGTAGAGGACTGGAGTAATGTCATCTTCTCTGTCCACTTTTCAACTTTGCCCAACACCTGGTCGTCTAACGGTTAGACAGAGACGTGGAGAGGCCTACAAGCCACAGTGTCTCGCACCCACTGTGACATTTGGTGGAGGATTGGTGATGATCTGGGGGTGCTTCAGCAAGGCTGGAATCAGGCAGATTTGTTTTTGAGAAGGACGCATGAATCAAGCCCCGTACAAGATTGTCCTGGAAGAAAACTTCTGCTCTGCTCTGACAATGTTTCCCAACTCTGAGGATTGTTTTTTTCCAGCAGGACAATGTTCCATGCCACACAACCTGCTCAATTAAGGTGTGGATGGAGGACCACCAGGTCAAGACCCAGCCCAATCTCCAGACCTGAACCCCATTGAAAACCTCTGGAAAGTGATCAAGAGGAGATGGATGGTCACAAGCCATCAAACAAAGCCGAGCTGCTTGAACTTGCATCAGGAGTGGCATAAAGTAATCCAACATAAATGTGAAAGACTGGTGGACAGCATGCCAAGATGCATGAAATCTGTGATTGAAAATCAGGGTTATTCCACCAAATATTGATTTCTGAACTTGTTCAGTTAAAACATTAGTATTGTGTTGTTTAAAATTAATATGAACTTAGTTTCTTTGCATTATTCGATGTCTGACAACACTGCATCTTTTTTATTTTTTATTTTGACCAGTTGTCATTTTCTGCAAATAAATGCTCTAAATGACAATATTTTTATTTGGAATTTGGTAATTTAGTAATGTGACTGTGGTTCCCCATTTTCTCCACTTTTTGATGATGGCCTTAACAGTGTTCCACGATACATAATGTTTTGTAAATTCTTTTGTACCCCTCTCTTGATCAATACCTTTTGACAATGAGATCCAATACATGCTTTGTAACCTCTTTGCAGAGCATGGCTTCAGCAGACAGATAACACCATGACGGCAAGAAAATCCTATGAAACAGTTCTTTATCTTTATTTGGTGTTAATCATATTCACTTCACTGATGACAACTGTATGATAATTGCTTTTGAACATGAGTTTAAATGTGATTGGTTAATTCTGTGCATGGTCACATGCCCCATTAAATGTGTGTGTACACTTGTGCAACCAGGAAATTGTAAGAGGTTTTTTTTTTCTCCCCCTAAAACGTTTCTATTTGTTTTTCACTTGAATTTTGTTGGTTGTGATATCACATTAAATATTTAAAAAGATATGACATGATTTATCTTAGTTTCATATTTTTACCTCACAAAAACCTGGCATTTTAGCAGGGGTGTGTAGACTTTTTTGTTATATCTACAGTAGGCCTTTATGTCACAAATCGTGACGGAGCAGAGATAAGGCGGATGCAAGTGCAGGACAACAGTTGTTTATTTGTAGAGACAGGCAGGCAGACAAATCCAAAACGTGATCCAAAACGTAATCCATAAACATGCAAGAGGTCAGGCGATTGGCAAACAGGCATACACGGGGCTAGGCAGGAATCTAGGTTGATAACCAAAACAAGACACAGACTAGAACGAGGGACTGGAAGCGGAGAATCCAGCACGAACTGACTATGACGCGAACCAAACTAACGCTAAACATTTACTTACGACTTATTAATCTTCCGCGTTGTGTGCTGGGAAGCGCGCGGTATATATGTGGACCTGATTAGCGTGTAAACTGCTATCAGCTGGGAGCAATACAGACCCACGTGAATTCCCAGCCAATGACGGAACAGGGAGGAGACATGACAAACAAACAAAACACACGTGTCCCAATGTCACTACGGTCAACAGCGGAAAAGCAGGTGCTCGTGCATTCGTGCTTAGAGCACGCTGCTTCAAGGGGGAATCATGACAGAACCCCCCCCTGCCAAAGGCACTCCTCCCGGAGTGCCATGAGTCATCCCATTTCATTGGCGGCCCCGGCCCCCTGGGCTGAATGTCCCGAGCAGAGCCAGGAAACTGCACGGTGTTCTTGGCGGCGTAGGGAAGCAGAGCGACGACCTCGGCTGGACAGGGGGGCTGAGCGACGACCTCGGCTGGACAGGGGGGCTGAGCACTGTACTCAGCGGAGCAGGGAAGCAGGGCAACACCCTCGTCGGAGCATGAAGGCAGAGCAACGTCCTCGGCGGAGCAGGGAAACAGAGCACTGTACTTGGCGGAGCAGGGAAACAGAGCACTGTACTCAGCAGAGCAGGGAAGCAGGGCGACGCCCTCGGGAGCATGAAGGCAGAGCGACGCCCTCGTCGGAGCATGAAGGCAGAGCGACGTCCTCGTCGGAGCAGGGAAACAGAGCACTGTACTCGTCGGAGCAGGGAAACAGAGCACTGTACTCGTCGGAGCAGGGAAACAGAGCACTGTACTCGTCGGAGCAGGGAAGCAGGGCGACACCCTCGTCGGAGCATGAAGGCAGAGCGACGTCCTCGGCGGAGCAGGGAAACAGAGCACTGTACTAGGGCGGAGCAAGGAAGCAGGGCGACTTCCTCGTCGGAGCATGAAAGCGGAGTGACGTCCCCAGCTGAACTGGGAGGCAGAGCGAAGTCCCCTGTAAGGCCAGGGAGAGGAGCGTGGGTCTCCGTGCGGCCAGGGAGAGGAGCGTGGGTCTCCTTGAAGCAGAAGGGGGGGAACGCTATCTGCCATGGAGCAGGAAGGCTGAGCGACGTCCACAGCTGAACAGGGAGGCTGAGCGACGTCCACAACTGAACAGGGAGGTTGAGGCTCTGAGGTCACTAGGTGAACCTTGGGCATGGGCGGAGCTTGGCTGGCCGTGTCGGCAGACTGTGGCGCGGGCGGAGCTTGGCTGGCCGTGTCGGCAGACTGTGGCGTGAGCAGCATTTGGTCATTAGGCTGAGATATTAGCAGAGCTTGGGAAACTGGATCAGCAGGCTTGAACGTGACCTCAGTGACGTGAGGCTTGGCCTGGACCTCAGGGACTGGAGGCTTGGCCTGGACCTCAGGGACTGGAGGCTTGGCCTGGACCTCAGGGACTGGAGGCTTGGCCTGGACCTCAGGGACTGGAGGCTTGGCCTGGACCTCAGGGACTGGAGGCTTGGCCTGGACCTCAGGGACTGGAGGCTTGGCCTGGACCTCAGGGACTGGAGGCTTGGCCTGGACCTCAGGGACTGGAGGCTTGGCCTGGACCTCAGGGACTGGAGGCTTGGCCTGGACCTCAGGGACTGGAGGCTTGGCCTGGACCTCAGGGACTGGAGGCTTGGCCTGGACCTCAGGGACTGGAGGCTTGGCCTGGACCTCAGGGACTGGAGGCTTGGCCTGGACCTCAGGGACTGGAGGCTTGGCCTGGACCTCAGGGACTGGAGGCTTGGCCTGGACCTCAGGGACTGGAGGCTTGGCCTGGACCTCAGGGACTGGAGGCTTGGCCTGGACCTCAGGGACTGGAGGCTTGGCCTGGACCTCAGGGACTGGAGGCTTGGCCTGGACCTCAGGGACTGGAGGCTTGGCCTGGACCTCAGGGACTGGAGGCTTGACCTGGACCTCAGGGACTGGAGGCTTGACTTGGATCTCAGGGACTGGAGGCTTGACTTGGATCTCAGAGTTGAGCTCTGCATGAAGTTGCCTGTAGTAGTGGGTAAACGGCTGGGCAGGTTCGCCTTCCAGACTTACCCCCCTGAGAAGTTGTTCTAGCTCCTCCTTCGCCTCCGGACTCCCGAATCGCATCATGAATTCCCCCACAAACTGTTCTACACTGTCCAGGTTCCCACAGTGCTTATCCAGTTTGAGCTGCACCCATTGACGGGCCAGTCCAAAGAACCGGGACCACATGAATCGGAGCCAGTGCTTCTCCTCTGGCTTAGGGTCTGACAGGCTGGAGAAATAGAATTGACAATCTACCAGGAAATACTCCGGGGCACCGAAAAATCCGTCAAATGGATCAGGAAGCTCCATAATTGTCCATTGTGGGAAGTGGACTGAGTCCATAGCAGGGACGGTGGGCGTCGACTTCCGGGTTCTGCGTCTCCTCCGTTCTCCTGCTGCATCCATGTTTCGGCGGAAGATTCTGTCACAAATCGTGACGGAGCAGAGATAAGGCGGATGCAAGTGCAGGACAACATTTGTTTATTTGTAGAGACAGGCAGACAGACAAATCCAAAACGTGATCCATAAACATGCAAGAGGTCAGGCGATTGGCAAACAGGCGGACTCGGACTCGGACTCGGACTCGGACTCGGACTCGGACTCGGCATTTACTTACGACTTATTAATCTTCCACGTTGTGTGCTGGGACGCGCGCGGTATATATGCGGACCTGTTTAGCGTGTAAACTGCTATCAGCTGGGAGCAATACAGACCCACGTGAATTCCCAGCCAATGGCGGAACAGGGAGGAGACATGACAAACATAAACAAAACACACGTGTCCCAATGTCACTACGGTCAACAGCGGAAAAGCAGGTGCTCGCGCATTCGCGCTTAGAGCACGCTGCTTCAAGGGGGAATCGTGACACTTTATATATTTTCCTTTGTTTTCCATCTTATGGATAATTCCAGGACCATGTCAAATCGTCAACTATCCAATCTAATTAACTCGTAGTAATCCAAGTAGACTATGAAGAGCTGTTTCAACATGTAACGTTACTGCACAACTTTAACATGGTATATTATTTGGCCACTACTATTTTTTGAACTTTGGAAGACGATTCGGGCATCACTATACCAAGATCTTGCCCTGTGGTTCTCAAAGTGCGGTCCGTGAAGTTGATTTACTTATTTATGTATTTGTTTGTTTATTACTTTACAGTGGTGGAAATCACTCATACTATTTTCAGTATTATTACATTATTGAGTTTTTAATGGATTTATTAAGACTGGCATGTGAATTAATGGTTAAACTGAACGTGTTTAATCCAAACCTCAAAAACTCAAAAACACGCAAGGCTGAGTTTCCCAAAAACACACTGTTAAACCTTGCTGTAAATTACAGGGTAAATAACTGTAAAAATGGCCAGTGCTATGCTGTAATATCAGGGAACAGTATTTTACTGTTAATAAAAAGAAGAAGAAGAAGAAGCCTGGTATAAGGTCTAACAGTGCATCGCGAACTTAAGATGGTCTTAGATAAGAGAGAGAGTATTCAGCTGTGATCTTCGCTCTACCATTTAACGGAGACTCTTGTGCTGCGATGGATTTGGGGAAAACTCGGCTATAAACAAACATTATTGTACACATTTCAATAATGAGCTTATTATTTGAATAGTTGGATTACATCGTTAAAAAAAATCTGTACAGTGGAGGTCCATTGAATTTATAGAGATAAAAGCGTCATTGGCTGCAAAATGTTTGAGAATCCCTCACTAGACGATTCGCAGTTTATAAGGTCTGCAGTGGAAGCCTACCATATAGGCCTAGCCTAATAACTGATCCTGAAGACATAAATGAAATAAAACTCGCCAGGAAGTAGAACAAGAATAAATTGGAAATTAATTAATTGTTATATAATTATAATATAATTATTTTAATTATAGTTGCTATAATTATAAACATAATTACATATAATTAGTGTTTATATAGCCTATATTTTTAAGATTTATGCTGCATTGTTATTTATTTATAACTGAAACCTCCTGTTTCTTGGAAACATCAATGCTACAGGCAATTTTAACAATTATTTAAGTATAAAGGTTTCTCCTAGAACGCCTAAAACTACTTTACCAAGGTAATTACTCTTTTTTCCATGCAAATACGTTCTAAATATTTCTTATGATAATAAACCCTCAGATTTAAAAAAAAAAAAAAGAAAGAAAGAAAAGAAAGAAAACAAACAAACAAACAAACAAACAAAAACAAGCCAAAATGTGACATCTGAATGACAATTCGTTTTAAGTTTACAATCTCTGGGTCTGATACAGCCTACGTCTCACAAATGACGCTCTATGCTGACAAATTTATCAAAGTATTATTGTATATTATATAGCCTACCATCCTGTCTAGACGAGACCAACAGCAGTTCCGTGGATTAATGAGGCGTAGTTGAAATCGAAATTGCTTGTTGCACTTACCATAGATTGTTGAATGCTGCCCTGTAATTAAATACGATGCAGATGAACTCCTCTTTATAACTGAGTTACTGTAATTTCACATGGTTTATGTCATACTGTAAGCATAGGGCCTACATTTTTAATAAATTGTAAATTAAATCGATTGTTTCGGGTACATGCAGTAACGTCTTATGAAACAGTAGCCTACTGACTGGTGGTTAAAATAAGCTATTTTACTTCCACTTTATAACTGTGATAATCAGTAGGCCTATCTTACAACGCCTTAGCTAATTATAGTTTATATCGAAATAATATATCTAATTGTCTAATTTCCAGGTTTATAAGCCTATCAACGTGCTGTATTATGCCAGGTATCTTGTGAAGTTTAAAATCGTGGTGTACTGACATTATTCAGTCAGTCAAATCTTATTCCAACCCTTAATAATGATAAGCGTAATAATAAAACTAAATATTACTCCTCCTCCTCCTTCTACTAGCCTACTACTACTACTACTAGCCTACTACTACAACTACTACTATTACTAACAACAACAACAACACAATAATAATAATAATAATAATAATAATAATAATAATAATAATAATAATAAAGTTGTAGAAGTTGAAAATCACACCTGTATTGGATTTACGGTTGGATTTTAGTAAAAAAAATTTTAAAAATAAATAAATAAATAAATAAATAAAACAATTGTAGGCCTATTGGATTTACTGTCTAAGTTGTAGAATAGGGATAATAAAAGATTAAAAGAACCGATTTTAAATGGGTAAGTTCTGATTCATAAATTGTAATAATAATTCATTATAGACTTAAGTGAAATATATTTAAACTAATGAAAATGGTTTATATGACAGAAGTAGCTTTCAACGATACTGTAGCCTACTCAACAGGCTACCTGTATTCTTCCTTATTGAAACACAACGTCCTAATTACCCAACTTGCCTAAATGAAGAATGGACAGGTTAACGTTACTAAAATAGTCGCTAAAACAGACTGTTATTAGATTTTGTTTTTAAACAAAAAATTTAAGTTGATTGTCTAAAAATATGAACATGATCTCCATATGCCTATTAGTCAACCATTCTGAGTTCCTGATTTTCGTTCCTATAAGATGGCATCGTTCTAAAAGGAGTAAGGAGTAAGGAGTAGGCTGACTGACTAATTACAAAGTAATTTATTATTCTAAATAAGATGATATATAATCTCCAATTTAATTATATTTTACAATTCGACTGTATTTGCACATTTTTAAAAATTATAGTGATCATAATGTAATGTAAATGTTTGGCTTAAGATTCAAAATCCCAAATAGCTTTATTTGACATGTGTAAGGGATTCTTACTCGTTTTAGCCTAGCCCGTAACAGACAGTAGGACCCAGCTGAACATATAGCTTAAAATAGTCCTAAATAGTTTTTAAATTCGTTTTAATCTTTTTCGAAATTTAAGTTGTATTTTAGATCTCTGCCACAGGGAACCAGAGGTAAAAACATGGTGGTTATAGCCTACTTAAATTCCAAATGTACGTTTGTCTCCCGCTCATTAAAGTTTAAACAAGGTGTATAGTTATTTCCCGTTTCTAACAGTAGGGCCCATAGGACGGTTCAAATACGCGGTGCAAACAGCTTTGATGAAAGCGCAGTGTAAGACTATTGTATTTCACTAACCGACACTGCTGATAGTTTGTGTCTGCTTCAGAAGCTAGATATGTTATGATTTATGGTTAATAAACTGTCGTAATAATCTATTTGTTCATCCGGCAACAGCCTCTGAGATGCTTATTATGGGCTACAATGTTCATGATGCAAAACCACTGTGTCATAGCCTGTTACCTAATAATTCAGAACCAAGTGGAATATGAGGTCTGCGGGTGTCTAAGCATTGGTACCTTGTTATTAAAGATAGGCGTTACTCATATATCAAACTTCACTTTATAGGCTACTAAGTGAAACATTTCGAAAAAGTTTTTTTTTTTTTTTTTTTTTTTTTTAAATAAAAACTGAATAATCAATAAACAACTCGGCCTAGAGATGCTGTTTCCAAATGGATGATTCGTTATTGTCAGCAGTAAACAATGTCAGCAGTCTAATTACTGTATACGTGGCTACCCCTTAGACTACACCAGTTGCGTCTAACTCACACATATACGCGCTTTCCCAAATGGAAATACATCAACAAACAAATCGCTAAAATGATTAGTTTTATTAGCTTTCATTTTAGGGTAGGGTGGATTATTTACCGCGAACTTATTTCAGTACCTACCTACGTGAAGATGCAGACAGCTTGTGCTTCGAGACTCGCACATTTCTACCACCAGTACCGCCAGCTTGAAACAAAACAATCGAGTTTGGATAATTCAAATGATTTGAATCAGTTTTAAATGACATTAACCTAAAGTTATTAGTTATCGTACATTTAAGTTATTCCAACATACAGTGTTAGGTTGTTTTACAGAAAACTCAATGTAGTGCAATTTCGTATCTTAAGTACCCTATAACACAACGTATACATTTTTGTTTGTTCATCAGTGCTGAACTTTTTTTATGCTAACGGGTTACGTTTTTTAAGCACAATGATTTTATCTGGGCTTACAGTGCACAAGCATTCATTATCCTGTTACAGGCTTTCACAAAAATATAAAGAATATATAGAGAAGTGAAATAATTAGTCTAATTATTTTAATAATCCCTTGAGAAGTGCCATGATATACCTAGATCACCGTCTTGACCTTCAGCTTTATTTCTACCATTCATTTCAACAAACATCCACATTTTTAACACGGTTTATATAATATATTCATTCATTCATCTTCAGTAACCGCTTTTGAAGATGTAGTAAAAAATTCAGCATCACGAAGTTTCCAGCTATCCTTTCTTTGAGTCTCATGTTCTGTCCAATAAATTTGTCCACAAATAGTAGGGCTATCTGTGCGGCCTAGTCCCGGTGGAGCGTGTGTGTCAAACTATGCCGTCGCAGGTCACAGTTGCGCCGAAACACCTTTCCGCAGCGCTCACAGGAGTAGGGCTTGATGTCTGTATGGGTGAGAAGGTGAGTTTTCAGATTACTTCTTTGATTAAAGGTTCTTCCGCATGTGGGGCATTTGTGAGGAGACTCCTGTTTAGATTTGAAGCAAGCAAAATATTATTCTCTTAAGGTTTTAATCATAGGTGCTTAAATAGAATGTCTACATAAGCCTATTAAAGTGACTCAGACAAGAATTTATTAGCTGTCGTGGTATGTCGTCCAAATAACGAAACATATTACAGCTGTGACCAACAAGACCCTATTGCATTGGCTAAATATTTTTCATAATGCTTTTTCGATTATTCTGACTGATCAAGATCAAATAATGTGATAAGGATGCTTCGTCTGTACCATGCGTATGTCATTTAAAAAAAATATATTGAGCTAAGAGGTACCATGTAGGCTATTAAATTAATGCATAGGCCTATGTGTTATATGCGCAAAATGGTATCAATCAATATCAATATCAATATCAATATCAATACCTGCATATGCAATGTTTTATGAACTGCCAAAGTCCGTGACTGACAAAATCCCTTTCCACATTCTTGACATTTGAACGGTTTCTCCTTGGAATGGATGTATCTGCAAGCATAACCAAAATAACGGCACACGATGTTAGTTATCTGACTGACAACGGGACATTATTCAGTGATGTATTGTTTGTCACGATTCAAATGATAAAGAATTACATAAATCTCATATGTAAATCTGCTAACCACTTCAGTGCAGGCAGATCATTTAGACTGCGCAAAATGTGATACAACAACAATAAAACAAGAACTATCTATGCTTATACGTTACATGGGAATTGTTTAGGTAGTTGTTCTATAAAGATATGAGAAAGAAGTAACCACCATAACGAAGTCATTTAATTGGTAGACAGAAAGTAAAATTAGATTCTCTCAAGTACCGGTGATCACGGAGGTGGTCCTGTCTTCTAAAAGCTTTATGGCAGATGTCGCAGGTGTAAGGCCTCTCGTCTGTGTGCGTGCGCTCATGTATAAGTAAGTTGTAGGACTTTGTAAAGTTTCTTCCACAAAATCTACAAATGAATTCCTTTTTGGTTTTTGATGGAAGCCTCCCGCGTGGGGGCTTTCTGTTTGGTGACAGTTTGTTTATTTCTGAGCTCTGGCCGCCGAGACCTGCTGTGAGTTTTAACAGGTCATAGGTCTTACACTCTTCCTCTTGTGTAGCCGCAATGGCAAGGTTAGCAAAGTCAAACCGGGGTCTATCTTTATGTAGGGCTGGAATTCCGTGAGTTATAGTTCCTTGTTTGGGGTGGAAGAAGTGTGCAGTGAACGGTAACGCGGGGAACGTGAATCGAAGATCCGTGAGGCCCTGCGCAGCTGACATTTCAGTGATGGTTGATCGGAGTCCCTGCATGTGAGTGTAGCCCAAAGTCCAGTGGTTCATTTGCATTGTCTGCACCGTCCTGAGGCCGTAGAGTCCTTGAATGTGGTCAGCGTGAGGTAAAGTCGGCCTATTTTCTGCCTGTAAGAAAGCGTAGTTGGAAAGGTGGAGGGACGGATGTAGTGGGATGGGGGCCGGCAGAGTCTTACTCCCCATTTTCCAATCGATCACCAATCTCTAAAAGGACCTGTTAAAAATCAAACAACGATTCAAATTAGCCTCTCGTAATCAGTTCTGGTGTAGCCTAGTAGATAGGTAAGCTAATTAACCGAATCTAAAACGTATTGCAGTGATGAGTTATTTTTTTAGCCATTATTTTCATAACAGCGAAAGAAAGAAGGGGAAACTTTTTTCCTTTAGCTTGCCGTTTTTTAGTGAATATAAAATGAGCAGCGTAACACGCACACACACACACACACACACACACACACACACACACACACACACACACACATACACACACACACACACACACACACACAAACAAATATAAATATAAATATAAATATATATGTAAATATTAAAAATATATATGTATGTATACTTTCGATAGTCATAAACCTTTCTGAGTGAAGTTCTTTCTGCTTTATGGCATACTAGTATAGAGTACAAAGAGAGGTCTAGGAGTATTTTTAGAGTAGAAATAACTTCACTCAGAAAGATTTCTGACTATCGAATGCCTCTATAGGAGTTCAAGCATTAAAGCACTAAAGTATCAGACTTTAATGCATATAGCTATAGCTATATATATATATATATATATATATATATATATATATATATATATATATATATATATATAATTGTATAATATTAACATTAATAATAATTGCATAAATAAGAGTTCAATTTTCAGTAAGGTCCTATAAATCTCGCTGTAACCGATCTGGAGTCTGATGTGGCCGGCTTTAAACCTTACAAAACGGTACGGTAAAAGCTTTGTATACGCAGCGTGAGGAACGCTGCTCTCCGAGGGAATTCCCGCTGCTGGGAGCAGGCTCAGTCCGGGAGCCTATAACATCGCTGCACAAGAGGCTGTCGCTCCCAAGTAACTAGAGTTTGCTGCAATTTTTTTTTGTTTGTTTTTTTTGTTTTAAATGCACATTCACTGGGAAGCTTTGGCCTTGATATCGTTTTGGCAGGATAATGACAAATCCATAATATATGATATTTAATTAAACACAATTCCCGCCAGATAAGAAATTTAGTTAAGGTTAATTTTATTTAGTACTATAGGTCTGTAGAGCAGGATATGTTTTGGAGGCTGCAACTGGAGTCATCTAACAACGTCTTGAGTTTAACAAAACAAAGGGTCCTGGATTGGTCCTGGACTGCACTGGTTAGAATGTATTGATTGAATTTTCTATATTAGCATGGCTCCGGCAACGGTACTGGCTGCAAGACAATTCACAGGTTTACGCATATATTAATTCGTTCGATCTAATACGGATTAAAAACGTGTTATTGAAAACGGTCAAAAACAGTTGAAGCTTTCTGTAAGGAGACGTTTATTTGACAGTGCGTCAGTGTCAGCACTCCGTCATTTATATTTATTACTAATTCGAATGTCTGTTACACAATACCAGTCCACTGTAACTGATTCCATAAAGATAAACAATTATTTCGTTATAGAAGTATTAGTCCCAATAGTTTAAATTATTTGCTTTTGATGTTGGACTAAATATAAATTATTTCATGCACATGTCAGTGATATTGCCTCAGACTGAAATCCCCCCCGTCTATTGTAAGTCTGGCGAATGATGCAGATGGTTTATAGGTTAGTTAATAGTGAACACTTAGTCTTAAAAGAAAATGAACTAAGTGTGACACAAGAGTTGCTGTGTGTTTTGTTAGCCGGTAATTTGATTGAAATACTGGGTTTCCACTATGTATATTGTGATCACATACCCAACAATATTAACGGTAATAAAATCCTAGAGATACACAGCAGATTAATTCAGGTTCTTACCCAGCAGATATGGATGCCAAAAGTCGCGCTCAGTGAGTACCGTTTCTCAATAATCCACAGTGGTTAGAACAATACAAAGTCTAGCGTGAATCCCATACTAATCACGAAGATTTTCCCATGTGAACTTTACAACTTTCGCTTTACTTAACTGAACATCAAAGGCTGAACGTTTAAACATAAAACGCAATCTCTGTGTAAAACGTGGTTCGCTATGTACTGTTATATTGAAAGGTATGTGAGCTCTTGGCTATACTGAGAGTTTGATTCAAGTGAGTAAAACGCAACAAGTCCAGCACTTTTCATGGCTACAAGCTTCACAGCTTTTAGCCCGCCCTCGACACGCCCTCCCTCCCGCCACCAGCTCCAGTGTTCTTCTCTATTTATTTCTGTTTAGATAGCAACTAAGATTTAAATCAAATGAGTTTAACTATGGGGGTGGAGTTCATTTAGCTAGTTAAAGGAGATATTTAAAAGCTGATAGAAAGCTTTTAAACCGGAAAAAACCCCAAAAAACTTTAGTTTGCAGACTGAATTCTTACCTTAAAAACTATAGTTTATAACTTAAATAAAACGGCTATCGGATCAATGTTCTTGTTAACATGTTGACTTGTAACTGGATGATATCTTACTGGCACGCCTAAGGTCATAGGCCTGTCAGCCTGGCCAATATTTTGAAAGCTCGAAGAGTGCAGTAAAATATGGTCTTCTTTGGGGACATAAATGCAGTAGGCTATGTGCCAGTAATTTTATGGGGTTGTGTTTCTTAGTAACCAATCGAATGTCAATTACTTGGAAATCTATATATTTGGGCCGATAATTTTCAAATCCACGAATGCTCAGTGAGTAGATTATTAAATGGCCACCTGTTAAAACGGTTGCACTGTTTGTTTCGCTCATAATATTGCAAAACAATGGCAAATTAAATAAAAAGTGCCAAAAATAAATATGATTAAATAAACATTACGTTATTTTCATGTTAGCCTATTTTATTTTTTTAAGTATTTATTAAAAAATATGTAATTGAAATTTTATTGCTATGAAAATTAATGTCTGTGTTTTATAGTATAATATGCTTTGAAGTTCAATGTCCTGAAATAACCAAGTTTATACATTTGCATTCTTGTCTGTTATTCAAAAATGTTTAGGATAAATAAGGATTTATTTATTTATTAAGATTGTGACCACACTAGCATTGTAGAATATAGTTGTAAATAGAATTTAAAAAATATATATAATTAAAGACATCAGGCTGTATGTGTCACATATGAGTGACTCAAAACCACAGGACTTAAGAAAAATCGATCTAATTTACCTTCAAGTCAGCAATCATTTTTTGTACTAAACCGTGAAAAACATCAAAATAAACTTGATATTATCGTACCCCACAGACATACCCCCCAACACACACACACACACACACACATTTCACCACCACCACAGCCAAACAAGGCAACTGCATTTAAATTGCATTACTTTTTCATTTTTATTAAGCAATGGAAGTATTGGGCACACCTAATTATTATACCTGCTTCAGTAAATACACGCAAACAATACATTTTAAGATGTGGCTCATTCTCACTATTTCTTCATTATGTTTGGTATAAACCTTCAGATGTCCTCTAATAGGGTGTGCCCAGACCACAGTGGCTGACATGCTGTCTGTCTGGACAAGGTTAGCCCTTAGTTGGTAATCACACACATATACACACACACACACACACACACACACACACACACACACACACACTGATTTCTCAAAAGTGTGAAACGCTGTAGCAACAACACACTTGATCTGTAATGGCTGCCCCTAACAATCAGCCAGTGACAGTCTGATCTCTGCCACCCAAACAGACACTGCTGATTCCCTTAGCAGCTGTGTACACACACGTGTCTAAATGGTTGATCCTACAGTCTCGACATTTTAACTATCATTATCTCAATTTCTCTTGGGACTCAGAGAACAGAGAGGCAATGAGTCAATATTCTTTCTGTACTTAAAATTAACAATAATCAATGTTGGTCTACTCACGTATTTAGCCTTGATATTTTGTCCGGAACTACGTACTAAATCAGTTACACATCGCATAAAACGACAAGAAAGAAGAGTCTGATTTTGAGAGAAATGTGTATTTACCTTTAGACGAATGACAATGGGGGTGGGTTGGGTGGCAGAGAGTGTTCTCTGACTGCTGAGGTGGATTCTGCTTCAGGCAAAGTGAAGAACTGTTTCTCCAGTTTCAGAGACAGAGAGAAAGCAACAGGCGCATGGTGAGACAGGATGTCGTCCATGATGGTGGTGGGTTGATCTGCCCTGCTGTGGTTATACTCCCCCTCACTCACTCATCTTGCTGCAGTCTGGGGGGCTGCTTTCATCTTCTTTTTCTCCCCTCAGAATGACATTTCTTATATATTCACACCTCCTAAAGTTTCAGCTAATATGAAGTGCTCCTGAAATGGATTTTTTTCAGTCTATCCTGCAATGCTGTAATCATTATATTGACTGGGATTATTGTGCTTAAACTGCATTTTACTGAATTGTAGTGTGCCAGAGTTTCTAATAACTTATTATTCAATGAATTAGAATCCATTGAATAAAGTAAAACTATTATGAAAATAATCTCCTATTATACGTTCCTTCTAGTTTCATCTAGTATAGCTGATTATGACGTTTAGCCAAACTGTTCACACAAGCACAAAGCAGCATGCATTGCAGACAAATGTCAGGAGTGCAGGAGTGCACATGCAAGCTGTTTGGGACATGAACAATTCACAGACATAAACCCTGATCTGTGAAACACTTGAGAAGGTTACAGTCTAATAACTCCTGAGGTTAGCCCTAGAATTCATACCTTATTTGTCATAAGCTATTGTATTAAAATGTTTTCTTTACTTTCAATAACTCTCTATATAAATTCTTCAGTAATTAACATAGAATTGACAATTTTTACTTAACTTCTTGAATTTCACAGAACACAAACACATCCCATCAGCTCTATAGCAGGGTAGCACCAGGTACAGAGCACAGTGTCCTGAATGTCACAGATTATTTATATAAAATAAATAACCTAACCAAACTGCAAGAGCTTTAGGCACATCATTTTTCTTTACTGTTATCGGTTGTGGTGGAGGGTGTTTTTGACATTCTTAAGACTCGAGAACTGTATGACGTGCTAAACATCATCTTCCTGTTGACAGAGTTTTGGGGGTTGGCTGCCATTTGGGGTCTGAGCAGCATCATTAACCTCTCAAGTACTGCCGTAAAAGCATGTATCTATGTCACTGCAGTAAAGAGAATTTTAATGTGTTAAGATTAATTTAAAAAGCCCATTAAAGCCATTTCAATAACAGCTACGTGACTGGCTACAGTCCATTCATAAATGAAAGGCATGGCATGTATTTCTTTCAAATGAATATCATCCTAAAGCATACAGTGGACTTTATGGACCTTGTTTTGTGCACAGGGGCATTGTCATGCTGGAACAGGCTTGGGCTCTTTAGTTACGTGAAGGGAAATCATAATGCTACAGCATACAGAGACATTCTAGACAATTGTGTACCTCCAACTTTGTGGCAACAGTTTGGGGAAGGGTCAATATGGGTGTGATGATCAGATGTCCACATACTTTTGGCCATATAGTGTATAGTGAGATAACATTACACTTGAATTGCACACAGTTGAACTCCATTCAATAATCTAGTTGCACCAGAACTAAACCGTCAGATATTCCTATTATTGTGGGGACAATTGCTATATTACTGCAAGCAGCTCATGCAAAAATATTTTGAAATATTTTTTAGTTAGTGCTGTGCAGAGTAAGCAGAGTGTGGCAGGTGGATGTGTGGTTTAGCGGGAGTCTGCAGTGGGAGTGTGGGGGAATGAGCAAATTAATGTGGCACATCTGTCTCTCAGATGCTTATTTAACATGCTGTTTTTTACACCTTTGGGTTATAATGAGCTGTGTGGAAAAGCCGTTACCGACAGCTTTCTGAACGAACGTCTGGGTCATGGATTCTCCAGTTTGAGTGTCCTGGCTCACTTGGTATAACTTGACAATAGAAAAATGGGTTAGCGCCACCCCAACTTGGACTTTCTCCGCATTAGTCACTGCTATCTAATTGAATGCATTGTATAAAGTATCGTCTAGAGACTGTTCCAGTGGTAAATCCACTAGGTATATTTAGAGGGATAAGTGTGCACATCCCCGTGAACTTTTACCTCTCAGCACCTTTTCAAAGCCTCATTTTAAATCAGGATTTGCAGGATTCCAGGAGTCACTGGGCATATGTGAATATCGCTCCTCTAATGATATGAACATATCAACAATGTTCCTCCAGCAACAATCCAACCTGCTCAGGTATGGCCGACCTCAAGGCTGTGTAGTCCAGCTGGCACTCAGGTGTCAGAGTATGAGCAGCCAGCTGGGCTTCTCCTGTCAGGAGGACTAGAATGCACAGCCCCCTCTTTGCTCTTGGCCATCCACATATCCTCGAACATCTCCAAGTATGCCTCGTCAGCATCCTGGCATGTCATCCTGGCCAGAGAGAAGGAGCTGAAATGGGTGTTCACGGGGAGGAGGAGGAGTAAGAGGAAGTTAAGAGACTCTGGAAGCCAGCTTGGCCTGCAGTTAGTCCATCACTCTGGCCAGAATCTCCTGCTGCTGCTGTTGAAGATTTGGAAGAGCTTGATGCTGTTGCTCCTGCCTCTACACTAGGGATTAGATCAACTGGACGAAAAGACAGGACTCCATGTCCACGTGATGTTCTCTGAGCTGCTTCCTCCTGAGATTTGGCACCAATGTGCAATACACAGCTGAAGGATACAATGGACTTAGGTGAGATGAGGGGACCATTAATTTTTTTTTTTGCTGTGCTCCTACATGGGAGAAAATGGCAAAGCACTGAAAAAACCCCCCAAATCATCAGTTTTCCAATGGTTCTGCTCAATTCAAGTCAGTTAAGCTTAGTTCAGCTCAGCACAAATGAAAGAAAAATATGTTTTCACAGTAATTTGCCCATTCCCCCACACTCCCACTGCAGTCTCCCCAATAACCACACCCCCACCTGCAATACAGAGGTGCACCAAATTACCAATGCCCGGATCAGTGAGAGATAAATTAGCAGACCAAGCCTCTCTGAAAAAGAAAGAGAGCGCATTGTGAGGTCAGCAAGCAATGTACACCTGAATGTCTGCAAACTAACAAAACCAACTTCAAACCTTTTTCTGGTTGTCTTATTTTCACCCCAAATAGCAAAGAAATACAAATGTGGTGGAGTTTAGGCATATAATGGTCAGTTATATCAAATGTAATTTGCCAAGGGTGGTCTGATGGATGATGGTGTAGGTTGGCAAAGGACTTGTCAATCTCTGCTAGGGGCATAATTGTGTACCTGTCTCAAATTCTCAAAAGTTTATGCACCACAGTGTCACCATTATGGGTGTGAATAGAATGAGGACATAGGAGGCAGATTTTGGACAGAGAAATCTCTGGCATTCTCACGAAATCAAAAGGAAAAAAACCCACAAAGAGCTTGTATTAACAACTTTACTTACACAGAGACAAAAGGATGCTGTCAAGGCAACTCTCATGCTCTGCTCTAATCAGATCTCTCTCTGACAGTCAGCAACTCATGGCAAGACACACAACATATAAAAAAAAAAAAAAACAATCACACAGAGATATACATGATCATTGTATTACCCATTAATTCTCTGATACTTCTGCTCCCATTCAAAGTTGGTGCTTGACCACTCTATCAATGTCACACACTTTAATCCGCAGATGCTGATCTCTCTGTGAGGAAGCTGTTCAACCTCTTGCTGCTGGCAGTGAGGCATCTATGCCATGGCATCACATGTCTTTCCATCAAGCTGGTTTATACAACCAGAATTCCAAAAAAGTTGTTTAAACTGAGTAAATGTACCATTTTTAAGAAAAAAAAAAAAAGATAATTTTGAATTTCATGGCCGCAATACATCTCAAAAAAGTTGAAACGGGGCAAAAAAAAAGGCTGGAAAAGTAAATGTTACTAAAAAGAAACAGATGGAGGTTAATTGGCAACAGGTCAGTAACATGATTGGGTATAAAAAGAGAGGCAGAGTCTTTCAGAAGTAAAGATGGGCAGAGGTTCACCAATCTGCGAAAATCTGCATCTAGAATTTGTGGAACAATTTCAGAATAATGTTATAATGTTCCTCAATGTAAAATATCGAAGACTATGAATATCTTGTAATTTACAGTATATAATGTCATCAAAATATTCAGAGAATCTGGAGAAATCTCTGTGCGCAAGGGACAAGGATGAAAATCAATATTGCATGCCCGTGATCTTTGGGCCCTCAGGTGGCACCGCATTTAAAACAGGCATGATTCTGTAATGGAAATCACTCACTGGGCTCAGAAACCTCCAGAACTCATTGCCTGTGAACACAGTTTGCCGTGCCATCCACAAATGCTTGTTAAAGCTTTATCATGCAAAGAAGAAGCCATATGTGAACATGATTCAGGAATGCCGCCATCTTCTTGGGGCCAATGCTCATTTAAAATGCACTGAGGCAAAGTCAAAAACTGTTCTGTGGTCAGACTAATCAAAATTTGAAATTCTTTTTGGAAACCATGGATGCTGCATTCTCTAAACTAAAGAGGTTCTCAACCTTTTGTAACCAAAGCCCCACCCAAGCCTCCCCTATTAGGTGGCACGCCCCCCCCTCCCCCCGCCATATTGGAGGAGACCAGGTATAATGATTATATATTCTATATAAAATCTCTCTCTATATATAACCTAATCTATAATCTGTTTTGATAGATAGGTAGATAGATTCATTTTTTGTCCTTTTTTAAATGACTTTTCATAACTTTTATGATTAAAAATAAAAACTTTTATGACTTTTATAAAACTATATAACGGACAGGTATGGAACATGAATTATCAAAAATGTTTGTGAACACTATAACTACTTTGAACAAGAGAGGCTGTAATAACGTGTATTATTTTACATGTAAGACATGTTTCATTACATTTGTCCATCCATCTTCTACCGCTTACTCCTTTTCAGGGTCACGGGGAACCTGGAGCCTATCCCAGGGAGCATCGGGCACAAGGCGGGGTACACCCTGGACAGAGTGCCAATCCATCGCAGGGGGGCAAAATCAAATACACACTCACACGCCCATTCATACACTTCTTTTTACATTCACGTCTATGTCAGCTGCCATGCGATCACCGGGATGTGCTGCTCCGGCTCTCAGCCACTCATTGAACAGAGCAGATGCAGAGAGAGGTGTGAGTGCAACGGGAAAGCAAGACCTCGCGCTTGCATGACAGAACTGGCGACATTTGGAAAGATGCTAAGGTTTCTTCAAAAAAGGACTCGGATCTTTGAATCTCGTTCAGCAATAATAATAATAATAATAATAATAATAATAATAATAATAATAATAATTAATAAATAAATAAATAAAAAACCTTCTTCCAAGTCATTTTGTTCATTTCAGCAGAATATAATTAAAATATTACATGTTAAATTCCCCAACACATCTAGTACTTACATAAACGTTGATCACATTTGGACTAAGAAATAAACTATAGGTTAATGCAGCCAAGGTTTATGAGAAATATTGCCATTATGAGAAATAGAAATGATTAGCCTAATTAATTGCTTAGCTGGGTCTTCAGGCTATGCAGTCTGTTAGTTCACCTCACCCCCTTATCCGAGTCGTTCGTTCTTTTGTCACGTCACATTTGTCACATCTGTTCCCATTAAACAGAAATGATATGTTCAGCTCAAAAGTCTTCAGGTTCTTGCCGTGACCGCCCCATAGGCTGAATGCAATCTGTACTGGGGATGTGACGTGATGAACGAACGACTCGAACCTGAAAACTCGAGAAGTGAACTAATGATTTCTGTTTCCTATGGGGATGTTGCAGCGCATGTGTGGTCAAAAATGAACGAATCACTCTGAGACAACTCGTTGTTCCCAAGTCATATTAAAGATTCGTTCAAAGTGAACGAATCGTTCATGGACGACACATCACTACTGAAAAGTCGCTAAGTTGGCAACACTGGTCTGCACTGACAGCTAGATAAAAGGCAGGCTAAGCTCCGCCTCTCCCCAACAAAAAAAAAAAAAAAAAAACACAGAAGGAGAGGGAACACTATTTATGTACATTCTATTTGAAAATAAAAACCTCTCCTGTGTTGAGAACCACTGCTTTAAACTAAAGAGGAGAGGAACCATCCAGCTTTTTATCAGCGCTCGGTTCAAAAGCCTGCATCTCTGATGGTATGGGGGTGCATTCGTGCCTATAGAATGGGCAGCTTGCACATCTGGAAAGGCACCATCAATGCTGAAAGGTATATACAGGTTTTAGAGCAACAAATGCTTCCATCCAGATTCCGTCCCATATTTACTTCTGAGAGACGCCTCCGCTCTAAGAAACTCTTTTTATACCCAATCATGTTACTGAGCTGTTGCCAATTAACCTAATTAGTTGCGAAATGTTCCTTCAGCTGTTTCTTTTGCTTGCTTTTCCAGCCCTTTGTTGCCTTGTCCCAACTCCCAACACTGTCTGAGACGTGTTGCGGCCATCAAATTCAAAATTCCCTTTTTGTTTTTCTAAAATGGTACATTTACTCAGTTTAAACATTTGATATGTTTTCTACGTTCTGTTGTGAATAACATATGGGTTTATGAGATTCATTGCATTCTGATTTTATTTACATTTATTTACATTCTACACAGCATCCCAACTTTTTTGGAATTGGGGTTGTACATAACACCAAGTGTACCTAGCACAGTCCATCTTGCAGTATAGGAACAAATCAACAATGTGAAAACTGCCCTGTGTGCCAAAAATACTGTTTGGATCTGCTGCCAAATAGGCCTTGCAAAGGAGAATGCAGGTTATAGAATCACTAAGCCAGCATGGCAAAATAGACCAGGTGAATTCTAACACCCACAAAAGCTCTATCAACCTCACAAAAGCACTTTGCAGGTGCCTGATCAGCTCCCATGGACCCTGTGGGATGGGCAGTAAGCAACATCACCCCACCACTACCAAAACCTATAAAACATGCTCACGAATGACTGGAGATCAGATAATGTTTTCAGATTAAATTTGCTTATTTGGGAGTGATTGTATTAGATGATTGGGTCTTGATGACAATATTACACAAGCTATAGTTCCGCTGTCAGTAGCCAATGTTCCTGGGGCACCAGACGAAAAAGACTGCTACTCTGACTCAAAAAGTTAATGCTACCTTGGACAGAGATATAATCGAAATTGTAGACTACACAGTTCAGAACAAAGTTCTGCTTAAAGTGCTTTTTTGTTCAGGACAACAGTTTCTGTCTTATTCTATATTTGAGAGGGCTGAACTGCTTCTTAATATCCCTCTTCTTCCATAAGGTAAAACTATCAGATTGGTTCACACTGGTGGATCTGTGCTAAAAGTATTTCCATGTTCCTATTCCCAGAGAATGCTGAATTTATTTATTTATTTATTTATTTATTTTTAGACTGGCCTTTGAAGAGCACACATTCTAAATAAAAATTTAGATAATTTAGGCTCTCTAGCACTATGGATGTTTTAAGATGTATGCAGACAGCCATATCTCCTCTGATATCCAGAGGCATCAGCAAACTACTTTACAACTTTACAACAGCATTACAACTTCTATGTGCAACTAAGTCCTATGTGCAATGTTCTAAACATGTTCACAAAACAGGCCACACAATTTATCAATTTGAAACTACATTCATTCAGAATGCTAGCCACCCTTTCATCCTAACATTTAGTGGAAATGTTGTGGACATAATCGTTACTATACATAAATATTACTTTGGGATATTTATACTTTTCTTGAATATTATTGAAATTGAATACTTGTACTCTTAATTACATTGCAAAGAAGAAGAAAAAAACTGTACTCAATGATTGTATGCTATACGTCACAGGCTTCCGAAGAATTTAACAACATTTCAGTTTAAAGCATCCAATCTAGTTAATCAATGTAGGAAAAATCATGTCAATTTGTCATCTGCGGTCACCTTCTCATGCCACATAATGTAGTTAGCACTATAACTGTCCATGAGTGTCTGAAGATGGATAATCCCCAGAATTGCAGTGTGGAACTTGTGGATGATCCCTGGCCCTACCTCAGTAAAATGATTCAATATGCCGGAGTAAACAAATACTTGTATGAAATGAGGCATCTCCTTTACCTCCATAGAAGGCATACTGTAAACTCCATCTAGTTTTGAAAAAAGCATTTTGGAGTAAATTTTGCTAATTGGCTAACATTAACAGGCTACATCCTAACAAAAATGATTAATTATTTACCGATAAAAATCACTCCCATTGCAGTGAAACACAAATTAGATCTAGTGCATCCAGCTGCCATCAGAAGTCACATAAATAGTTGAATGGAGACCACCTGTGTGCAGCTGTGTCATGTAACCTCAAAATAAATACACTGGTTCCTGGAAGGCCCTAGTGATTGGTAAAGAAAATGTCTAAATAATCAGCATCATGAAGACAAAGGAAGTATCAAAGCAAGTCTGGGAGAGATTACTGGAAAAATATTGATCAGATTTTGCTTATAAAAATCCCCAAATTTACACATCCTGTGGACCACCATTAAATACATAAAATACAAATAGATTTTAAAAAATTAATTAACAAATGGAAGAAATACAACACAATCAACACACTGCCTAGAGAAATTTGTCTACCAAAAGACAGTGACCAGTTAAGGAGGGAATTAGACAGAGAATCCAAGAGGGTATGGGTCTGGAGTTACCCCTGCCCTCCTTATGTGGTAGGAGCTCAGGTGGGAGAAGTTGTTCACAGGGTAACCATACGCCAGACAGAAAATAAAGCTGGGCTTTATTGAAAAGTTCTAATAAGACAAAAAGCCACTTGAGTTCGCGAAAAGACAATTAGAAGATTCTGCAAATATGGGAAAAGGTTTTCTAATGATTATGATGATGATGATGTTTGATGAAACCAAAAAGACCTTTTTGCCTTGTCATGATATGCTAGTTGAAACAGTTCAAGGGGGCATGAATAGTTATACGAGGCACTATATGTGCATTATAATGGCATCTCTCCTGGGGTTCATAAACCTACTGTTGGGGTGAGGTGGTTGCATTTGCCACAGTTCCCCAAGAGCCCAGCATGGGATCTTCTCCTTGTGCTGGAGTTCCTTTAGGTCTCTCCTTATGAGCTTATGCTTAGGCAGACTGTCAAGTGGGTTTTTATTGTCATTCCTCTATACAGCTCAAATACACTGGAACAAAAAGTTTCTTCAGGACCACACAATAATACAGCAGTACAGTACACAGGACCAAATACAAACTGCACATACATAACAGTATGAGATGAGTGCAAACTGTGCAATAAATACACAGAACCATACATACGCAGGAGAATAAATACTCAGGACAGTGCACACTAACTAGACAGGTTAACAGAACAGTACTGCATAGGAGAAAACACTACAAACTATTGTTTCTGAATTATTGACTGTAGTCAGAGTGTAGCAACAACATCAAGAAAACGGTCTGCACTTATATAGTGCTTTTTTCCAAAGCACTTTGTGTCTCATTCACCTATTTACACCACACCAATAGTAGCAGAGCTGCCATGCAAGGTGCTAACTTGCCACCGGGAGCAACTTGGGGTTTAGTGTCTTGCCCAAGGACACTTCGGCAGGTGGAGTCACGTGTGCCAGGAATCGAACCGCCAACCCTACGATTAGTGGATAACCTGCTCTACCACCTGAGCCACAGCCGCCCAAGACCAAAATAAATAAACAGCAGGAAGTAAAAAAAGAATAGTCTCATGACAACAAAATTGTCCATTAGCAGCATTATAAAGTGCAGGTGTGGTAGGTGTTGAGAAGGTTTTTGATTTCTCAAGGTGCGAGTTGCTAGGCAGCAGTGTGTTGAGTATTCTGATAGCCTCAAGGAAGAAGCTGTTCTGTTTTCTGACAGTGGTCAACCACAATGCTCGTGGCTTTGCAGATGTAGTGTACATGGCAGAAGTTGTCAGTGCTCTTTAGAGAGACCCTGCTAAACTTCTCAGTGGTTCTCACAATCCACTGTAGGGTCTTATGGACTGAGATGGTAAGACAGCTGCTCAGGTTGTTTTCTATTGTCCACTTGTAGAAGGTGGTAAGGATGGAGGTTTGGAGGTATGCTCTTCTCATACTCCACAGGAACTGAAGATGATGCTGGGCATTTTGGTTAGGCGCACTGCAAAAAATTACATCCGATCAAGTGAAAATATCTTGAATATAGTCACATTTATCTAGTATTTACTATGCTCACCTAGTGGTCTGTGTGGGGTCTAATACCCCAGTATAGTAACAGGGACACTATACTATTAAAAACAGCACAGTCACAGTTTTGGATGAGACCTTAAACGAAGATCCTGATTCTCTGTGGTCATTAAAAATCCCAGGACACTTCTTGTAAAGAGTAGGGGTATAGCCCCAGTGTTCCTGGTGAAATTGGCCCTTATCTATCATGGCCCCTAATAATCTTAATACCCGAATTGGCTGTATCACTCTCTTCTTCTCTCCACCAATAGCTGGCGTGTGGTGGGCATTCTGGTGCACTACGGCTGCCGTAGCATCATCCAGGTGGATGCTACACACTGGTGGTGGTGGTTGAGGAGATATCCCCCATACATTTCCCTCATAAATGTAACTGTAACTAACTTAAAACATGGCATGTGTTGTAACTAAGTAGGTATACTGAATATGGAAAACAAGAAAATAACCACAGGACACAGGAGAAAAAGCCAACCACCCCGTTTATTGGGAATAAGGGGGGCTGGTAGGAGAGTAAGAGGGACTGGCAGGGGAATAACAGGGAGAAAAAGACTGATGATAAGGGGTATGCCCTGGAGAGGGAATTGGACTCAACAGGTCGTCAGAATACTCCGAACTGGGGGAATCCATGTTCCCCGTTGCCTCATAGTCATCAGCAAAGTACACAGAAGGTGTGTTGGTGACAGGACCCGTCTGAGTGGAAGCGTCAACTAGGGTAGCAGCTGGGCTAAGCCGATACCGCAAAGGGGGAGGAAAGGTAGACGTTGTAGACGGAGTGCGCACGACATCAACCAAAAGAGCAAGGTCTGCAAATAGGTGAGACAGCTGGTATCTAGTGTTGAGATCAAAGCCCTCCAGTCCCTCTAGGGCAGCGAATAGGAAACCAAGTCCCGCGTTGTGAGCTGCATATCAAAAACAGAGATAAGAGAGGCATGAAAAGTGGCATTCACCCCTGGGACATGTGCACCTGGTTACTAGTAGCCAACATAACACGCAGCATTAAGTAGTAAATGGGTCACCAAAAAAAGGAAGGGAATGTGGCAAAAAGCAGGGAGCTATCTATAGATCTATGGACACACACACACACAGAAGGTGAGGGAGAAAGAAGAATGAAAACAAGACCAGGAAAAAGGGCAATAAAACATGAAAGTCACAGATAAATGTAAATAATCTAGAACACTCACCCATATTCGATTCAGTGGGAAAATATCCAAAGACAAGCCAAAAGAACAACAGGGACCCTCTTTGTCCTACGACCGGAAGCCAAGTGATGGACAAAACGGGAAGTATGGTTTTAAAAAACCCAACCCGGGCTGGATCGATCCTAAGGGGATTGAGGGAGGGCTAAAACAGGAACCTAAGGGTTATGGAAAATAGATAGAACACGATTTTAAGGGTTGCTGAGATGGGGCAATGATGAAACATAAGGGTCGTTGGAAACTGTACAAATACAGACATAAGGGGAACAGAGAGTAAAAATAGTCAAACATATTGGTATTGGGAAATAGAACAAGGGGGCGGAGGCTCATAAGAAAATTGTATAAAAGGGGAGCCCTGCTCCAGGTTAGTCAGATCACTCTTTGGGATATCTCAAACAGTTTGGATCTCATGTATTGGGCTGAATAAAATTGGACCTTTGGTTTTCCTCACTCACTGATTCTGTGTGATATTTTGAACCTGAAAGGAGACTTGGCTGAACCAGCGTGAGTATACTTTGCTAAAATTCTTAACTCGTGTTTTACCTGTACTGTGTAGTGGACGGCGAATCGTTCCACACATGTTTGGTGGCAGAACACCCAATTTTTAGGTGAGCAAAAGTATGGGAACAGATAGTCTTAAAGTAAATTAAAGTAAATAAAACTTAATATTTTTTGCATATCCCTTGCTTGCAATAACTGCATCAAGCCAGTGACCCACTGACATCACCAAACTGTCACATTTTTATTTTGCGTTGCTTTTCCAGGCTTGTATTGCAGCTTCTTTCATTTGTAGTTTGTAAAATGCACACTCAACTGGGTTAAGGGCTAGTGATTGACTTGGCCAGTCTAAAACCTTCCACTTTTCCCCCTGATGAAATCCTTTGTTGTGTTGGAAGTGCTTTGTAGGTAATTGTCTTGCTGCATGATGAAGTTCCTCCAAATTAGATTGGATGCATTTATCTGTAAATTAGAAGGCAGATTGTTTCTGTAGAATTCATTCTGCTGCTACCATCATGAGTTACATCATCAATAAAGATTAGTGAGCCCATTCTAGAAGCAGCCATGCAAGTCTGACTGATGAGCTTCTATGTTTTGGATCATTAGCAGATCTATACTTTCTCCACACCTTGGCCTTTCCATCACTTTAGTAGAGGTTAATCTTAGTTCCAGAACTTTTGTGGCTCATCTCCGTATTTATTTCTTTGTGACTTCCAATCTGGCTTTTTGATTCTTATTGCTCATGAGTGGATTGCATCTTGTGGTATGGCCTCTATAATTCTGCACTTGAAGTCTTCTTTGAAGGGTGGATTTTGATACCCCTGCCCTGTGAAGAGTGTTGGTGATCTCTAGTTGGTCACTAACTGTTGTTTTGGGGGTTTTCTTCACAGTTTCACAATGTTTCTGTCATCAACTGTTCCAACTGTGCCAATCTGTTCCATATCTGGTTGTTAGTACACCAGTGGTTTCTTTCTTTCCAGGACATTCCAAATTGTTGTATTGGCTATGCCAAATGCGTTCAAAATGGTTTGCGCTTTTCTCAGCTATCTGGACTTCATGTTGGTTTATTCTTTTTAACAACAAATACAGTTTCAGCAGGTGAAACCCTGGGCTGAAACCAAGAGTAGACATTCAAAATTATTAATTGTTTAAACAGTCAGTCTAACAGGGCACACGTGAGAAACAAAAAAACACCTGCAAGTCAAATGTACCAGTACATATGATCACTTGAAAAATGGGTGTGTTCAAACAAAAGGTGCCATGTTCTAAGTTGTTTAACATATTTAGATGTAAATATCAGGAAATTAAAGCTGAAATTCAGATCTATCTTCTCATTCATTTTTGATCTCAAACCCAAATGTCTAGTGTCAATGTATAGTGAAAACTACCAAATTGGCCTTGCTTTTCCAATACTTTTGCAGGGGACTGCAAGATATCATTTTGTAATGCAGGTGGTGTTGAGGGTCCAGATGAGGTCCTTTGTGATGTTTACTCCAAGGGACTTTTGACTCTCCACAGTTCTGGCCATTGATGTACATTGGTGAGTAATTACCATGGGTCCTCCTGAAGTCAACAATAATCTCTTTTGTTTTATTGACACTGAGAGACAGATTTGTTTTATGCAAGCCGCTCCACCTCCTACCTGTATGTTGACTGGTTATTGTTGCTGTTGAGGCCCACTCATTATTGTCATGATGTCAAACTGATGTCAAACTGATAATGTGATTTGAGCTGTAGTTTGCAGCAGTGACTTTTGGGTCATCACTGTAAACACCAGTGGACTGGGCATACAGCCTTGGAGTGTGGTGTTGCTGATCGACACAGACTGAGGTTTTCTAGTCAGAAAGTCCAGGATACAGGTGCAAAGAGATGTTTATGCCCAGCAGGATTTTGGTACGATTGTGTTAAATGCTGTACTGAAGTAAATGAACAGTATTCTCACATAATCTTACTTTTTGTCTAGGTGGAAAAGTGACTGGCAAAGTGAATGGCGTTGAATGGCCCAGGCAGGCCCAGATAAGGTCACACAGGACCCTGGGGCTGTTACCACCAAGGGCCCCCTTTCCCCATGTTGATACCCTATGAACACTGCATTTCAGGAACATATGCACAGGTAGATGTATTATGTTAACATACACACCACTTTAATAACTTTAACAGTTATCCAATCATTCATCAGTAGCACAATGCATACAGTCATGCAGGTCAAAGACAGGTCAAGAGCTTAAGTTAATGTTCACATCAGAATGGAGAAATTGCTGATCTCCTGGGAATTTCACACACAACAGCCTCTAGAGTTTACAGTGAATGTTGTGAAAAACAAAAAAACACTGAGTGAACAACAGTTTTGTGTGTGGAAATGCCTCGTTGATAAGAAAAGTCAGAGGAAAATGCCCAGATGGGTTTGAGCTGCCAGGAATGATACAGTAACTCATATAATCACTCTTTACAAACATGGAGAGCAGAAAAGCCTCAGCATGCACAAAACATTAAACATTGAGGTGGATGTGTTTCAACAGCAGATCACATTGGGTCCCATTGGGTCCCACTCCTATCAGCCAAGAACAGGAATCTGAGGCTATCATAGGCACACTCTTACCCAAACCGGAGAGTTGAAGATTAGTAAAACAATCAACTGGTCTTTTTCCAATCTTCAACTGTCTAGTTTCCATGAGTCTGTGCACATGATAGACTTAGATTCTTGGTCTTGACTGACAGGAGTGGAACATGATGTGGTTTTCTGCTGTTGTAGCCCATCCACCTTAAGGGTTGATGTGTTGTGCATTCTGAAATGTTTTTCTGTTCACCAAGGCTGTATAGACTGCTTATATGAATTACTGAAGACTTCCTGTAAGTTCAGACCAGTCTGACAGATACAGTCATGTGAAAAAAAATAGTACACCCCATGGAATTTTTAGATATTATTATTATTATTATTATTATTATTTACATATTTGGACACACAAACATTTGATGTTCTTTGAAACAGTGCCTATTAGTAAAGTTGCTATACTTAAACAAAACCACAAGGAAAACATTTATTCAACAGAAATATCAATAGATGTGATATTACTCTGTGGAAAAAGCAAGTACACCCTTGGCTTCAAAAGTTCATATTGCCCCCTTTAGCAGAAATAACTTCTTGTGGGCATATTGAATAATTGTCCACTAGTCTCTGACATCGGCTTGCTGAAATTTTGACCACACTTCCATGCAATATTCTTTCAGTTGCAGGATGTTTGAGGGTTTTCTTGCATGTACTGCTCATTTCAAATGCCCTACAACATTTCAATGAGATTCAAATCCGGACTAAGTCATTCCATAACCCTCCATTTCTTCTTTTTGAGCCATTCCTGGGTGGATTTGCTAGTGTGCTTAGCATCATTATCCGTTGAAAGGTCCATTTCAGTTTCAGACAGATGGCCTCATATTATCTTCAAGCACTCTTTGATTTGATGAAGCATTCATAGTTGGATCAATGAATGCAAGCTATCCAGTCCCTGAGGCAGGGAAGCAACCCCAAACCATAACATTTCCACCACCATGCTTAACAGTTGGTTTGAGGTGCTTTTCCTGAAAAGCTGTCTTTGGTCTGCGCCAAACATGTCTGCTGTCACTGTGGCCAAACAGCTCTATCTTTGGTTCATCTGTCCAGAGCACAGTATTCCAAAAGGCAGTTCTTTGCCTATATGCTCCATTCTACATGCAACATTCTGTGTAAACTCTAGAGACTATTGTGTGTGAAATTCCCTATAGATCAGATTTCTGAAATACTCAAACCAGTCCACCTGGCACCAACAACCATGTTACGATGAAAGTCACAGAGAACAGACTTTTTCCCCATTCTGATGTTTGATATGGATATTAACTGATGCACTTGACCTGTATCTACATGATTTTATGTTTTGTGCTGCTGGCCCATGATTGGCTAATTGGATAAATGCATAAATGTACAGGTGTACAGGTCTTCCTATTAAAGTGGACATTGAGTGTAACGGCTAGAGGATTACAGGCTACTATCAATTATTTATTATTAAACTGTATGTATCATTTTGCACAGTAGTTGCATTGTGATGACGTTCATAGAAGGGCTACAAAATTATCATTACAATTCCATATTTAACTGTCCAAACTTCAAATAAATAAGACTTGTTCTCATGTTACTAAATGTTATTTTATTTGAATAATTTTCAGTGGAACTGTCATAAAGATATTTTATGAAAGTAAGATTGGTTGACAGTGCAGGGTGTCCCAAAAGTCTCCATACATACGGGACTATGTTTGCCAGCACCAAGTCGTTTGTGCTTTCATTAGTGGATATTTCTCGGTTGGTCCGCAACACTTCCAGTCTTTTTGAATTTGTTAATAAGTTTGGCAACAGTGTAGTGCATAATGTGCTTGCCATGTTTTCTGTTGAAGTTCATTGCAACCTTGCAACAGCTTTCCGATCCAGCCATGAGAATTATTTCAATATGTTCTTCTTTTGTCAAAGGCATTGTTAAAGGCTATCTGAATATATATATATATATATATATATATATATATATATATATATATATATATATATATATATATATATATATAATAAGCATGAAAAATTTTGAAAGACATTTTGCTAAAAAGTATTCATTTCCCCAATGTATGGAGACTTTTGGGACACCCTGTAGAATTGAATAATTAAAACAAATTCATGCCATCACCGCTCCTTCTGCTGTGTGACTTCCACTAACCAACCCCTACCATCATTCAATTTCAATTCAATTTTATTTGTGTAGCACTTTCAACATTGGGCATTGTCACAAAGCACCTTTACAGAAACACATACATTCAGGATATACATTTTAAATGCATGAATTTAACCAAACCCCTTCCGAATTAATCATGCTACTCATCAGCAGTCACATCATCAATAAACGCCAGAATTTTCTATATATCTGCATAACTGTTGATCCATCCTGCACATCAGCTTGGAGGAATTTTAGCCCATTCCTCAGTAGACAACAACTTCAGTTCTGGGATGTTGGTGGGCTGATAGCTTCAGGTCCACACCATTTCTATTGAATTATGGTCAGGACTTTGACTTGGCCATTCCAAAACATTAATTTTATTCTTCTTTAACTATTCTTTGGTAGAACAAAGGGTTGTTGTCTTTCTGCATGCCCCACTTTCTCTTGAGATTTAGTTAATGGACAGATGTCTGGACATTTTCTTGTAGAACTCGCTAGTATAATTCAGAATGCATTGTTTCATCAATGATGGCAAGCTGGCCAGGCCCAGATGCAGAAAAACAGGCCCAAACCATGAGACTACCACCACCACATTTCACAGATGAGATAAGGTTTTTATGCTGGAATGCATTGTTTTCCTTTCTCCATACATAGCCCTTCTCATTTAAAACAAAAATTCTATTTTGGTCTCATCTATCCACAAAATATTTTTCCAACAGACTTCTGGCTTGTCCATGTGATTTTTAGCAAACTTAAGATGGGCAGAAATGATCTATTTGGAGAGCAGTGGCTTTCTCCTTGCAACCCTGCCATGCACACCATTATTGTTAAGTGTTCTTCTGATGGTGGACTCATGAACATTACCATTAGCCAGAGGCCTTTAGTTGCTTAGAAGTAATAATGGCTCCTTTGTGACCTTGTGGACTATTACACATCTGAAATGAATTTAGCCAACATTGGGTAGAGCACAGACACACAGGAGGCCGTTGTAATGGTGCAAAAAATGAGATTTTCTTTATTTATGATGTTCTGGGGGTGTGCGTGAGTGCGAGGGTGTGCGTTTGTGCTCGTGTATGCTTGCACGTGGGTGTGGCAGCGTGTGGTACGGGATCAGTGGGTTGTGGGTTTGCCGGTGTCGTGCCGGTGCTTTCCGGAAAAACGGGGGCTCTGCTCGGCGGTCAGGCAACACCGCTTGTGTAGCTAGGGAACGGAGGCTTCGCTCGGGTCCGTCTTCTGAAAGGAAAAAAAACAAACACACACACACACAATGCCGATTAGTCAACACACGTAAGGTCAACAATACCACGAGCTGGCAGGAAGCCGCACGCACATGTCACGTGAGAGGATCCCCCTCTGTCGAGCGGAAGAGCGGCCTTTTATACTCTCCCCTTGTCTGCTGGATGGTGGAACTTTCCCGTGCGGCACACCTTTCATCGGCCGAGGGTGTTTCGGTGGCTCCGCCCCACCGCCACGTGCTACCTGACTGTCCACAACATTGAAGCCTGGCCGTCTCTTCAGCGCCAGCGCGGCAGTCGGGGAATTAGCGATTTTAGTTCCTTGTGCACCGGCTGTCGGTCTGTCACGACAGTACCCCCACACCCCCCAGCTCCGAGCCTAAAGCCGCTGCGTGTTGGGCCCACAGTGCATCTCGTCACGAGAGCCCATCTGCATTCCCATGGTTGGCTCCCGCCCGGTGCTGGATCTGAAAAGAGGAGTCCTGTAATGCTAGGAACCATCAGGTTACTCTGGCGTTAGTGTCTTTGGCCTTGGCCATCCACTGTAGTGGGGCATGTACCTGTTTTTTTGAAGTAGGCCAGAGATAGCCTTTTACTGCCTCAATTTTCTTCATCTGGGGCTTCAGCAGGCCCCGGCCGATCCGGTACCCAAGGTACTGTGCCTCCGTTAGCCCCAAGTGGCACTTTTTAGGGTTGGCCATCAGCCCGGCCTTCCGGAGCTCCTTCAGGACCTCCCCCAAGTGGAACAGGTGGTCCGACCACGTGGAGCAGTGGATAACCACATCGTCCAGGAAGGCAGCTGCGAAGAGACGATGTGGATGCAGGACAATGTCCATTAGTTGCTGGAACGTTGCGGGCGCCCCGTGGAGCCCGAAGGGGAGAACCCGGTACTGCCAGTGGCCGTTCGCCATGCTGAAGGCCGTCTTCGGTCTTGCCTCTGGGGCTAGGGCCACTTGCCAGTATCCCATGGTTAGGTCGAGGGTGGATATGAATCGGGCCCTCCCCAGTCGCTCCACTAGGTCGTCCACTCAGGGGAGAGGATAGCTGTCAAATTCCGAGACCTGGTTCAACTTCCGGAAGTCACTGCATAGCCGAATACTTCCGTCGGGTTTTGGCACGACTACAATGGGGCTGGACCAGGGGCTACTGGACTCCTCGTTGATATTGTCTCACAGCATTCAGCCAATCTCCTCCTCAATAGCCTGGTAGCGGGCCTCCAGGACTCGATAGGGTCACTGTCGCACCACCACTCCCGGCTGGTTCTTGATTTCGTGGTGGACCAGTTGCGTCATCCCTGGGGAGGTAGAGAACACATCTGTGAATTGACCCACCAACTCTGATAACTTCTGTCTTTGCCTGGGAGTGAGGTCTTTGCCCAGCTGGACCAAGGTACCCTCATCATGGCCTGTCTCTAGGGTCACGAATGCAGACACTACTGGTGCTGGCTCTACCCACTAGCAGATTTATGTGGTATGTTTGGGTGTCTGCTCACTTACCGGGCTGTTGCAGGCGATAGTTCATGGCCCCCTTCCTCTCGAGGACTGTGTATGGCCCTTGCCATCGGGCTAGGAACTTGCAGGAACTGTTCGGCACTAGTAGGAGCACCCGATCGCCAGGTTGGAACTCTCAGGGTTGTGCTGGGCGGTCGTACACTCGCTTCTGCTCCTCCTAGGCGGCTCTCATATGCTCCTGGACGATCAGGGCTACTCGGTCGATCTTCTCCTGCATTTCCTGCACGTACTCAATGACCTAGCCGAATGGGGAGGGCTGTTCCTCCCAGGCTTCCCAGGCCACGTCCAGCAGTCCTCGAGGTCGCCATCCGAAGAGGAGTTCAAAGGAGGTAAAGCCCGTGGAGGCTTGGGGGCACTCCCGGATGGCGAAAAGGACGTAGGGCAGGAGGAGGTCCCAGTTTCTCCCTTCCTCTTTCACCACCCTCCGTAGCATCTGCTTCAAGATTTTGTTGAACCTCTCGACGAGCCTGTCAGTCTGGGGGAGGTAGACGGACGCTTTTAGGTGCTTAACCTGCAACAGCCGACACAGATTAGACATTAGTTTGGAGACAAAAGGCGTACCTTGGTCGGTTAAGATGTCCTTTGGTATCCCCACACAGCTGAAGAGGAGCATCAGCTCTTTATGCAATATTACGGGAGGTGGCCTTGTGGAGTGGCACTGCCTCGGGGTATCGGGTGGCGTAATCCAGGATGACGAGTATGTAATCGTGACCCCGGGCGGACTTGGGGAGTGGCCCCACAAGGTCCATGCCAACCTGCTCGAAGGGGACGCCCATGATAGGCAGAGGAATAAGGGGAGCCAGCGGGGGCCTCCGTGGGGCGGTGCGCTGGCACTGGGGTTATTCCATGGTGTTTCATGCTCCCAAGTGGCCACCGAGCGGATGGGTGTGGGCCAGGAGCATCAGTGTCTGTGTTTTGGTCTTGGGGATTACCAGGAGGTCCACAGGCTCTCCTTGGTGGCAGGCTTGTTGGTATAGGAGACCACCCCGAACGAGGAAGTAGGAGGAGGGGAGCCTCTGGTCAGGGTCCTGGTCGACCCCTTCTATCTGTCGCACCTGGGCCCAGCAGTGTTTCAGGCGGTCGTCCTCCTTCTGCTCCCATCCAAAATTTCCCTGCCGGTTCACCTGTTGGAACACAGACAACATTGGGTTAGCATGTGTGTGCGGCTTACTTTCTGCTGTGGCATCCCCCTTGTCTTGCGCCAAGTAGGCCTGCTGGTCTCGGGTCTCCTTAGTGTGCTGAGGTGCCCTGCCGGATTTTGGTGCTGGGCTGGTCGGGAACCCTGGCCAATCTCTTCCGAGGAGTAGGGGCACCGGGAGGTCGGGAATAAGGCCAGGTGCCTCCTTTACCCCAGATCTGGACCTCGGTCGCTGGGACTTCCCTGGTATCCTCATGGACGGAGATTACGGTGACGGTCCCGTCCTGGCCGAGTCCTCTTGGCAAGATCGTCGGCCGGGCAAGGGTCACGGTACTCCCAGAGTCCAGCAGGGCGGTGACCGGGCTCCCCTTGACCCACACCGTCAGGGTAGGGGCTCTTGGCAGGTTCGTCGTGTGGAGGGCGCACCCCACCAACCAGGGTTTTTGGGCCTTCTTGGGTGGCCCCAGGTCCGGCTCTGTCGGCATGGGCTCATCTCTGGGTCGTCGCATAGGCGACGGGGAGTGCTGGCGGTCGGGCCGTTGGGGCCCGTTTTTTTTTTTAGATGGGTGGGTCTGTGCTCTCTTATCTCAAAGTGGAGAGAGAAGTCAGGAGAATGTAATAGTAGTCTGCCAAAGTGTGTGTAACTGGTTTAGTCACTGCATTGTTTTTTTTTCTTCTTTCTTTTTGAGGAGTTAGATGCTAATACTCTCAACATAGTTGGGACAACTTGCCATTTATTCTGATAAAATGAAAATAAGAAAAATAGTCTTTAAAACCATAAGAAGGCAGTCTTCAGTGGGAATCAAACCGTGGTCTCTCATGTATAAAGTCACTGAGTTTACTAGCAGAACTATCCCCCAAGTAATGACGCCGAGAGTAGAGGCAAGGGGGTAGAGATGCAACAGCATCTTCACTGACAAAAAGAGCAACAATAAAGGGACAAAAAAGAAAAGCAAACAGACACAAGGGCCCAAAAACCATGTGCTACACAGACTTATATTGCAGCAGACAACAGGTTCAAGACTCTTCAAGACTGAACAATGAAGCTTCTTCCAAGGCTAGGGGAAAACCCAGGTGCAGCAAATCAGGCCTAATGAGTAGCAGAGTTCAGCACGAGTCTGGAGAGAGGCGCCCCCCTGCCAACCAGGAGGGGCATCGCAGTCCAGTGAGGAGTTCTTACAAAAACTCTAAGTTCACTTATGTTATCTGTAAATAAATAAATAAATAAAATGGCAGAATTAGATTAACATGCGATTCAAGTTCACCCAACAGACAGAAAACAAAATCCAACTTAAATAAGGTCAGAATAAGAGAATAATTCAATTTACGGTAATAATTACATTATATAAACATGAATTAAAAGAAAAATACATATAAAAATGGTTTTTAAAGCAAAGATTAAATTAGATTCATCACAGCTCAGTAAGAACATACCTTGAATGTACCTTTCCCATACAGATACAAATCAGGAAGGGAAGGGGCTGGGCTAAGCAGGAAGCATTTTAACCACAGAATTAAAGGGGAAACACACATAGAAATATCAGGTATAACTAATATCTGTGGAATTCTATATAAAACTGTATACTAAACATATTTTTACCTGTTTATTTTCCTTTATATTACTTGTACCTGCTCCATGTGCAGCTTTTACCTGAATAAAAGCCCGTTGGCATGGATCCATCCCCTGGACCGGATCTGGCATTCCCTTTTTAGTGAGATCAGTCAGAGGACTGGTAACATCTGAATAATTAGGTACAAACCTATAATAATAGCCAGCCATGTCCAGAAACTAGCTTCCCTCCATTTTAGTCTTGGTTTCAGGCAGACAATCGCTGCTGTCATATCAATTTGGGGATGCACCTGCCCATGACCCAAGTGGATGCCCAGATAGCGTACTTCCACCGATTCAATTGCACACTTTTTTTGTCATGTCAAAGATGACTAGCAGTCCTAATTACCTTTTTCCTTAAGTGATCATACTCAAAAGCACAACTGAAAGTAAAAATCTAGAACACGTTGAATGAGAGAAGCAAAAATCCAGTTTATTGTTCAAAAAGCAACATGAGATCCAATCAGTGAGTCATCCCAAACTGATCTGAATCTATACACAGTCTCAGTGCCCTATTTATACAGTCTAATCTTTAGTCTATGCCCAATTATCTCATTATTTTGAATCCCAATATGTTTATAAGGTGGTTCACACAGGGAACATGTTGTGTTATGTCCACCATGCATCAAAACACTATCTTCAACCCAGATACTTTGCGTATTGCAGGGGGCCGCCCTTGAGGAGAGGTAAGAATAGCACTTACACCCAGGGCATGGCTCATCGATCCTCTTTTACTATACGGATATCCAGGACCTCATGTTTCTCCTGTGCTCCGTCCTGTCTTTTCATTGCTAGTGACGACTTGTGGTGTGAAGTCCAGTCTGTTCTTTCTCTGCACCTAGACACTTAGCATACTTGCACATTCCTTAATAATCACAGCAGTCATTAGTCATGCATTACAGAGCGTTGCTTCAGCTTTCTATACTTGTAATTATTGCCATCCACAGTAATAACTAGTAGGTGCATAAGTGAGCCAATATCTTCATACAAATTGGGGTTATGCAAACATCGGTTATAGTACATTATTGTGTGGATACTTATAAACCCAGCATAAGTACAAGAAATAACTTTCCAGCATCATATAAGTACATACCAGTATCCCTGTATTTACATAGTACACTCAACACTTTTATTAGTGCATAATATACCTCTAAGCTAACCCTGTATATCCTTTATACCTGTTAACATACCTTGTAAGCTTTGAAGCACAGTAACCCTCCCCCCTTTGAGACAGACATGCCTCAAACACAGGAGACAAGGGGATGGGGACAGCACTAAGTCTGGATGACCACATGCTGGTCAACAACATTATTAACAGCAACAAAGATGAGGCAGTAGCCAAGGGGGATAACGCAGCATGCAACGAGGCCAATAATACACAAAGCTATAACAATGGCAACGGCGAGGCGGGTGAATGTGGATGCCCAATCAGTGCAGAAAAACCAAGATAACTATGAAGACATTGGGGGGTAAAACCTGTGTTATGGATATGTTCCTCCTGCAGTTGTTTAAGCCGAGTCAGGACCTTGGTGATGGCACCATGTGTTCCTGTATACAAGGGTATAACGGCACAACATTCAGCCCTAACCATGGTGCACACTCCTTCATCTGGGGCTCGCGTTTGATCAATAGTGAGGCGGTTCTGAGCAGTCATAATAAAAGTAGCATGCAGTTACTCATTGATCAGACCCAAAGCATCAACCAAATATTTAATGAAATGCTGTTGATTATACCAGATGTAGTTAATCCGTGCAATGTTATGGACTATTTGGACACTGGGCAGTAGCACAGTGGCAAATCCACCACCCACAGATTCAGTGGCCTGATGTTCTCCTAAATATTCATCCAAATTTCCCAAAGGTCACATGAGTGGGGGGTTGAGCACTATGCTCATGACACAGGAGATATGTGTGATTGGTAACTGCGCGAGCCGTGTGAAACATCCACTCCAAATACAAATTACTGCGGGGGTGGGTAGCCTCCCCATAAATGCTATATCTCTGCAGCTTTACCATTTGGGTGGCAGGCATCCTATCGACTACGATGGTGTGGGGGTGATCACTGCATGCCGTGTGGTTACAATGAAAGGAAAAGTGGAGGTGCGATATTGTTTTCAGGCCCCTAATACGAGTAATCCCGTTCGTCTTGGTAATATTACTGACTCTGAAGGTGCCGGCCAAGCAAAGAAATAACTTGGTAATCTTTAATGGACCTACTTGTGCGACCAATTGGACGGATTGTAGCTTGCCTGCCCTCTGATGCAGGAAATCAGCTGCAGGTGACTGCTGGGTTGTCCTTCTTAACATCGAGCCCTGCATGCCCCACTTGTGTAATGGATGATATAGTTGGTGTCTGCTCTAAGCAACTGTGCACCCTGGGCCAATTTAAACAAAGCTAAGGCTTTGATGGCGCCAATGTCCCTGTCGGCATGCCGTCTCTCTTATCTTTCCCGTGTATTACAGTTTGTTGTATCTGTTATGTCTGTTCGCCTGGCATCTCTGCTGTTTTTACTGTGTATCGTGTCACACTGGTATCATGTAGATTCAGTGTTGTCCTACAATCGACAAGCTTTGCATAACATCAGAAGCTGTACGGGAGCTCATCTGCGATGTTGTCCTACTCTGTATTCTCGTTTTCAATCCTCGTCCAACTGACCCGTGGTGGAGGGCGCTCGCCAGCTACCTTGCTGCTTTCCTCCTCTAAGGAAGCGCCGCAGAAAGAGAGGGAATCGTGCTGGTGTTCGGGTGAGAATCAGACGGACAATCGCTTCCTCCATACAATCGATTGAGTTTTCCTTAAGCTTGGAAGGGCTCCACTTGACATGACGGTCATGGGATTACAGATATGTTTTTCATCTGCCTATTTTCCCGGACTTCCTACACTCATCTAATTGTTCTGCTCCTCCACGATTACGGATTCGTCAGAGAAGAGTGAACTGTTTAAATCTCCGAGAACTGGAATTCATTTCACCGGATCGGAACTCGCTACCTCAGTCTCCTATGAAGATGGCCCTGGTTAACGCTAGGTCCGTGTGCAACAAACTTTCAATTTATATGACTTTTCTACCAGACATAACCTGGATATTTTATTCCTGACGGAGACCTGGGTTAGTCCTGGTGAGTCAACCGTCTTTGAGGAACTGTTGTTTTATTAGTACTCCAATGCCTTCTGGTAAGGGCGGTGGGGTTGCTATGGTTTTTAAACAGTCACTGAACATTCGGAGAGTTTCTGTTGGGAGTTACTCGTCGTTTGAGGTGCAGTGTGTTGTGTTAAGAGTCGACCTCTTCCACGCTAATCTGTGCTTTGATCTATAGGCCACCTAACCCGGACAATGCCTTTTTAAGTGATTTTTGTGAATTTTTAACTTCTATTGTTCCGTTGTATGATCGTTTGTTATTATTGGGTGATTTTAATGTGCATGTCTGCTGCCCTGGTCGACCCTTGGTTACTGAATTTTGTAATATCTTGGATTCCTTTGGTTTTATTCAACACATAAATCAGGCAACTCATGTCCTTGGTCATACATGAGACCTTATATTGTCATATGGAACCGCTGTTGATAATGTTAATATTGAAGATGCTTCCTTCTCTGATCACAAGCCCATTGTTTTTAAGGTCCTGCTGCCAGCCCTTCAGGATATTATTCTCGTTGTATTAATTCACTCACTGCCAAGTTTTCTAGCTAATGCTGTTGAAACATCTATCTTGAGTGCTGCAGAGTTTTCTTCTGGCCCTGATGATTTGATTGCCTTATTATACTCATTTTGCTCCAATATTTTAGACTCCATTGCCCCTTTAAAACTGAAACAACCAAATCGTAAATCTTATTACTGGCTGGACGATAATACTCGTTCTCTCAGACAGGCTTGTCGTAGAGCTGAGCGGAGATGGAAGCATGATCAGTTAACGGTGTCCTTCCAGATATTTAAAGATTGTTTGTTTAAGTTTCAGAGTGCAGCAAAGTCAGCTAGGTCTAGGTATTTCTCTGACTTAATTGCTACACACTGTCATAGACCAAAGATCTTATTAACCATGATAAATTCAATTATTAATCCGAGTTGCCAATTCCATGGGGAACCTTCGGCTGAACTTTGTGAGAAGTTTTTAAAGTTTTTTGCTGATAATTACCATTCGTTCTTCCTTCACTTTGCATTTATCAGACCTGTCCCCAAATTCACTGGCTTTACTGGGTTCATTTGATCAATTTGAACACGTTTCTCTAAAGGAACTGTGTGATCTGGTTAACCAGATGAAAATATCATCCACGCCACTTGATGTTGTTCCCGCTGTGCTTATGAAAGCAACCTTTTCTGAAATTGGCCCCAGTATCCAAGTGTAGATAAATTCTCCTCTGGATACAGGGGTGGTCCCAAATTGTTTTAAGCATGCTATTGTTTAACCTTTGCTTAAGAAACAGGGTTTGGATGAAGGTTGCCTTAATAATTATCGGCCTGTCTCTAAGCTACCGTTTCTGTCAAAGCTGCTAAAGAAAGTGGTACAATCTCAACTGCTCCTGTTTTTAAACTCAGCTATGTTATTTGAACCTTTAAAATCTGGTTTCACTGCTTTTCATAGCACGGAGTCTGCTTTGTTAAAAGTGTCCAATGACATTTTACTCACAGTGGATGCTGGAAAAATACTGTGTCGATGCTATTAGATCTTACAGCTGCCTTTGATACTGTGGACCATAACATACTTCTCTGGCGCTTAGAGCATCTGTTTGGTATCAAGGGCACTGCCCTACAATGGCTCAGCTCATATCTTGAGGACATGTCTTTCTCGGTAGCGTTGGGTAATTTCTGCTCTTCTTCTAGTCCTATTATTAGTGGTGTTCCTCAAGGCTCCATTCTGGGCCCACTTCTTTTTAATTTATATATGCGGCCGTTGGGGAATATTATTAGGGCTCACAATGTCTCTTTTCATTTATATGCTGATGATACCCAGTTGTACATTCCTTTGAAAGCTGGTGACTCCATTCAGCCATTGCTGGACTGTCTGGATGACATTAAAAAATGGTTGACAAATAATTTCCTCCGACTTAATGAAGACAAAACTGAAATAATTGTTTTTGGCCCCCTGAGATTGAGAGATGGTCTCATTAACGAGCTCCATAATCACTTTCCCTCAATTTCTTCCCAGGTTCGGAACCTTGGCTTCATTCTGGACTCAGAATTATGCTTTTTTATTTATATTTTGCTGTTGCTGCCCCCGTCTATGGAGTCAACTGCCACTGGACATCCGCCTTGCACCTTCTATTAACACTTTTAAAAATAGGCTTAAAACTTATCTTTTCTGCCAGGCTTTTTGATCAAATTTTTAATTGTTTAAACAAATTTTTTATCAATTTTTTCTATTGTCCATTGTCTGTTTTTATTTGGTCTAATTCTGTTTCTATGTTATTTTCCTTACTCTGTGCAGCACTTTGGTCAGCTTTGCTGTGTGAAACGTGCTATATAAATAAATGTTACTTACTTACTTACTTACTAAGGCACATCTACAGTCTACATTATCAAGAGTAGCAGGGCTTGTCGATATGGGCAAGCAATTAGTGTGCCTGTGTTGTCTGTGAAGGAGTATAGCTTCAGCCTGCCCGGTGTTAGGCACCTGCAAATGAATGATCGTGCTGCTCTTTCTGATGGTAGTCTGGTCCAATGATGTTTCAGTTATGGGTACTATTTTCTGGACCTTGGTGCCACCTAGAATGATAATAACAAGTGCAGTCATTCCGACAGCACTTATTAGAATGATGGCCGCAAGAAGCACCCTGATTTTAGTGTGATGGCTGGTGTGGCTCAGCCACATTCAGGGGTATGGCCTCTGGGCCAGCTTGGTGTATGAAATCTGGTCCAACTGCATCGCTTCCTTTGGCAACAGAACTACGAATTCAGGTCAGAGGAGCTGTAGAATTTGCTGGTTTATATCTACAACAGGGATGGTGATTGGGTGCTGTTGAGGTTGCTGGGGGTCAGGAAGAATGTCGAGATCTCTCAGATCCTGTAGATTTATAGTCCCAAACGGCTGCTCTGGTATCCTCTGGTATCTGGCCTTCGTCTCGGATAGATGCTGGAGGAGCAGGGACTTCTTCAGGCGGTATTTCAGCCACTTCTGTTACTACCTGTTGGGAGTCATCACCAGGAATCATCACTGGTCCGTGCTCTGGAGTGTTACCACCTGGTATGCTCATAGGGGTGTCAATGTTGCTCGCTGCCTGTCGGCATTCTTTGCACTCTTCCCTCCTCCTAATTTGTCAACATGTTCCGTGGGACGGACCTGCCTGGGGGTTGTCCGGATCGCTGTCGCTTGCGAAGTCTAGGTCCTCTTGATCATTTACAGAGAGTGTGCCATCTGCTTCTCTGGTGGGAGATTGCCTCATGAACCTGTGAACACAAATACATGTGGATTTGAGTTAGGTGTCACACATATTCCTGTATTTCGTCCTCCATTTGTTCAAGAGGTGGGCCTTTGTAGGGACCCCGAGTAAACACCATAGGCATAGAGCGGCCTGTCAAAATTTTGTGTGGGTTAGATGAGTAGTACGGTTACTCTGGGACCGCATTTTCATTAGGGCTAGTGGCAATGCTTGAACCCAGTTAAGTCGTGAACTTTCACAGATCTTTCTAACCTTGTTTTTTATTATTCCATTAGCCATTTCCACCATTCCCTGTGACTGTAGATGGTACACACACCCCAACTTATGCTCCACACACAAGGCCTTAGCTACAGCCTTTATAACCTGATTAACAAAATGCAAAGCATTGTCTGAGCTGATGAAATCCAAGACTCCAAGCCGTGGAATAACTTCCCTACACAGAAACTTAGCCTCTATTAATGCCTCCAGATTGGCCATTGCAACAGCCTCTACCCAATGACTAAAGCAGTCTTCTACCACCAACATGTATCTCTTACCCTCTTTCTGATTGTTACTGCCCATATCCACAAAGTCCATTATTATGTGTCCCCTATTGGGGCAGTAATGCTCTTGTGGACATTGTGTCATATGCATGTCTCACATTGGTTTAGTGCCTGATTAATCATGCTAGCTAAATAGGGAGACCACCAAACCTCCCTGATTTTTTTTCAAGGTTTCTCCTCTATTAGCATGGTCTACACCATGTGCATCTTTTATGAGCAGCGGTAAGAGACTCAATGGGGCCACACACAAGCCATCTACACTCCACCACAACCCCGTGCTCCATTCTTTCTTTGCCCCCTAGCTATCCTTTTAGCTATTTCAACCTCATAGGCCTCATTTTGTATTTCCACTATTCATTCCACATTATCCTCTTGCGGGTACTTCTTCCTCTCCCGGGTTTATCAAGGCCATCATTTGTTTGCTGCCTCATCTGCTGCCATGTTACCCCTAGTAACAAAAGTACCATCAGTCTTGTGAGCCTGACATTTCACAATTGCTAGTTTGGATGGCAAAGTCATAGCATACAACAAGTCTATAGCTGTCTCCATGAGTAATTGTGGACCCATCTGCCCTCTGAAATCCTCTCTGTGCCATATAGGTCCAAATACATGACATACTCCATATGCATATGCTGAGTCAGTATAAATTGTACAGCTTTTACCACTCCCTAGTTCACACACAGCAGTCAGAGCCCTGATTTCTGCCAATTGTGCTGAGCAGGGTTTGGGTAAAGAGACCTCCATTACTGTATTAAATGAAAGTGGATCCAATGTAGCCTCTACTACAGCAAATCCAGCTTTATTCCCTGTATTGGCTTGAAAACATGACCCATCTACAAAGAAAAGTGTGCTTTTGGAAAAGGCTAATTCTCTAAGTCGGCACGTGCTTTAAGGAACCTCTCTGATTCAGACACGCATAGAGCAACCCATGTGTTACACCTTTCTATGGTTAACTCTGGGGCTGACAGAATGACATCATACCCTGTGCGTCATGAGCTGGTAATGACAAAAGACTGACTGGTCAATAATGCATGCAATGCATGGGTTGTGTACAGCGTGACTGGATGCCCCATCGTAATTGAGGAGGGCTTTTGTTATGCGAATGCGGCAGTCACCAAAGCCCGATAACACGGTGGCATTCCTTTCTCAACATTATCCAGTGTCGTCTTGCAGTACACTATAGGTTGTTTGCCTACACCTTGTTGCTGTTGCATCAATACAGCTGATGCAAAGCCCCGTTTTTCTGAAATATACAAGTGAAAGGGTTTACCATAATCAGGGTTTATCAATGCAGGTGCCGATGTCAATGTGGCTTTGAGTGATTCAAATGCAGTTAACTCCCCAGGGGTCCAGGTAAGAGGAGCATTTGGTCTACGCTTTTGATTAAATCATGGAGAGGTTGAACTATTAGCACAAAGTCACACACCCATGATCTGCTAAAACCCGCCATTCCTAAGAACTCCAACATTTGTCGTACGGTTTGCGGTTGGGGCACTTTCCTAATGGTTTCCATATGTATCTGCAAAATTTTTGCAGCTTGCCCCTTCTAGAGCACATTCCAAGTACTCTACTTTAGGTTTACAAAACAGAAGTTTTTCTCTACTCACTTTGTGGACGTTTTCAGCTAGCATAGTTAAGACCTTTAGCAATTCTTCCTGACATTGTTATTTAGTCGCGCTACAAAGCAAAAGGTCATCCACATACTGCAACAGGGTGCTACGACAATTCAGAGTATCAAGGTCACGAGCTAGAACCTGGTTAAATATAGAGGGGCTTTCACAATATCCCTGAGGAAGTCAAATGTATGTGTATTGCTGTCCAGCATAAGTGAACGCAAATAGATGCAGTGAATCTGGGTGGAGAGGTACACTAAAAAATGCAGAGCACAGATCAATTACTGTATACCTCAGGGTAGTTATAAGCTTTGGAAAGGTAACCCACAGCCCAGTCGGTTCACATTGTATCTTTGCCCCTAGATTACACAGAGCATCTCGGCCCCGTAAGTTCACTGGTGCTGCTGGAGACTATAGCAGGGGTGTTATATAGTATAGTAACGTCATCGAGTGTAAGTTCCTGAGGCTGTGTAAAGTAAAGTCTATATTTTCCCGAGAAGCCCAAAGTTTGAATTGCCTTACAGGTGAGGGGGAGCTGTGAGCCTTCTTGCCCGATGCTTGAATAAGTAGCCCCAGTATCAATCATGAAGGGTACCTGTAATCCCTTCCTGACCGACACCGGGACAGTTGGTTCTTGTTCTGGTGGTGATGTATTGCATCAGCTCTCCCCCTGACTTCATTAGGGCCAAACATCGGCCATCCAGGAGGCACTGGGGGCTGCCATTACTGCTCCATCCATTGGTTTCCTCATCTCTGTCCCTACGGCCTGGCCTCTCCTGTCAGCCCTGTCCACATGATCTCCCCATGTGTACCTGGACATTGCCTGTGGACAATTTCTCCTGAGGTGACTTGGGTCTCCACATGCCCAACATCCTTCAATGGACATGCTCTGTCTGGTGGGTCCTTGCATTGGGCCTCTGCATAAGAACCCTCTTCCGGACCCTGTCCTGAGGCACCTGTCCTTGAAATCTGTAATTCTGGGGAGCTGGGGGCCTTCCCATATACATGCATTCAACAGGCACTAGCTGTATAGCAGGTATCTGTACAGGAGCATATGTTACTTGTGTTTGTGTCAGTGCCATCACTGGAATAGGGGCCACAATTGGCTGTTCCTGAGGTGCAGTGGCTTGTGGCATCACCATCAGTGCAGCTTGTTTGGCACTCTCTTTCTTCTTTTCATTCACTTCCTGCTTTGCTTTTACTATTTCTCCCAGCTGTGCCTTGTACAGTTGGGTCATCAATGCCACGGCTGTTTAGTCTCCTTTTTCCGGAATTGATCCACATGATGTGTTACGTGTGCCATGAATGAGTTCCATTACATTGTATTCAGTCCCACTACACCTTCTAATTTTTCTTGCACTTCCTTGGGCAGGTCCTTCTTTAGCATCATCCTGAAGAGTCCTGCACTGGCAGAGGACTCATCCCATTTACCTCCTGTCTTGTCTCTCCATTTGTCCTGAAACTCTTGCACAAATTTCATTATATATTCTTCCTCTATTAGTTTGATAGTTTCTAGCTGCCCTGGATCGAACTTTGTGGGGTACATTTTTTGTATTGTTCCACATACAACATTCTGCCTCAGGCCAAATGGCATTGGATCACATCTGGGATCATCCATCTCTTTCTCCAAGTCGGCCATCTCCATTATTTCTTCGGTTCGACCTTTGCCCACAGTCTGGCACAATATGGCTTTTATGTCCCCAATGGCCAACAGCTGTCATGTTGTTTTCTCCTCAAACTTGGTTATCCACCTTTGACCTCCATCGCACAGTTTTGGAAATTTCTGTACCAATCCTATTAACTCCATAAAGGTCCACGGTACATATTGCACTTTCTCATTTTTCTTACAAATTTTCTCATTCGTAAGTCGCTTTGGATAAAAGCGTCTGCTAAATGAATAAATGTAAATGTAAATGTAAATGTCTTGCCCTTCATCATCAATGGGTACATGGAGGTGGGGTTCCCGGTTTTATTCTCTCCCAATTTTCACATGGTTCCTGTAGCAGATCTCTTGCCACTGCCCTCATTTTGTATATCGAGTTGGAGCTTGGAGCAATTTTTGGTCATGTAACTCCATCTTCTCATATTGGCCAGAGCCACTTTTCTCTTTGTGTGGGACAATCAAGTTAGTAAAATCCATCTCATCTTGACCTTCTTCCTCCTCTTCATCTTCCTTCACCACTGAGATCTCTGTCTCTTCTAGTTCTTGCAACCTTTGTCTAGTTAGCTCCAATAATTCCTTCTGATCTTCTCTGGAGTGGTTCATCTGTTGTTTGATTTCCTCTATGAATCTCATGCATTCTATTTGTGTGTGACCTGCAATGCGGATTTCCTCAGCGGCCTCGCACTCCCTTTTGGCGCATTCCCTCACTTGATGGAATTCTCTTCCTTTTTCCTGTACAAAACCCTCCAGATCCACTAGTGTCTCCTTCAACTGCTCCCCTTCCTCATTTTTCAGTGCAGTTAATGTCATGTCTCCTTCCATGTGAATGATCTGGCCTTTGTTGGCTTGAGTCCAATTGTTCCATTTGCGTATCTGTGTCATTAGTTCTTACAAATACAATCTGCCCTTGTGGTCCTTGTTGTCCATTTACCGCATCTTTCAACCTTTTGCTTACTTAAGACGGGGATCTACAGTCGCTTCTCCTTTGTGTGCCTTTTTCTATTTTCTTACGGTCTTCGTAGCTCCCCATCCTCTTCTTGGAGTACATGCTCCGGAAGAGCCACCCTACTGATTGTGTCCCATATGGGGGTACTAGTATGTTGGAACTGAGGCATCCTTTCCCTGTATGCATGCACCTCTTCATCCTCTGCGCTTGTGTTCATACGGGGTGCAGATTGCATGCTTTTGTGTCTCTGTGTGATGTAGACACTGTATCCCCTAGCTTCCTCTTCATCCAGTGGTCTGCACATCCTGTCAAACGTTCCATGCAATTTCATCCTAGCAGGTTCCCATCCTTTGATGTTCTGTATGTGACCTTGTGGCACTGATGGGTATATTCCTACCATGAGTGGAATGTTGTTGTAATGCATGTTTTATGGCGGTGGGATGCTGGGTCCCTGCTGCATTCTGCACAATGGTGCCGTCCCTTTCTCCCTATCCTTTTCTGACTTTTCACTCTCCCCCTCATTTTCCTTCAGTTTCTTTTTGTGCTCCTTAACTTCTTTCTCTTTAGCATTGTTGTTTCTTCTCCTGCTCTTTCCTTGCTTGTTCCTTCCTTTTCCTATCCATCTTTCCTTCTGGCTCAAACCACCTCACTATTTCCTCCTTCTTCTCTAGCCTGGCCTTGGCTTTTTCTCCCTTTTTCAATCCCACATGATGGAGGTGGGGGCATTGGTTGGGATCCCAGATGCACCTCAGGCTGCCCCCGATCCAGCTGGGATGCACCATATTCAGGTGACTATTCAATAGGTACAGATAGCAGTGTGTTTTCTGCATTGTGCAGTGTTGACAATAAAGTCTCAGAACTCCAAAATCCTTGCCATCAGCTCCTCATTTATTGAATCTGGATAACAGATAAATGGCATTTGAGGACTCATGCAGCAATGAAACAGCACAGAAGCAATGCACGGCATGCTGAGAAAGCTCATGCAGAATGGGAAGGAGCAAAGTGCACAAACTCCCCAAATCAGTGCAGTGGTGAGAGAGAAGGAGGAAACCATATCATGTTCATGGCAAGTGGAATCACAAAATATTCTCATCTACATTCATATCTGCTACACTCTCCCCACCTGACTTCCACTTACACATGACAAAACACAACATAAATAAACAAATTAAACATCAAAAGGCCACAAAAGTCACTCAAAAGAACAAAACAACCAGGAACATTCACCCACACACATAGTGGAATTAAAAAAAAAAAAATAAAGAAAAAAATCAGTACCAAATTACAAGACCAGTGTGTTACATGAAACACTAAACATTCCAGTCACAAGACTACTCTTATCAGAGTTAGAAATGAAAGAGGGTTGCAAAGTCTCTAAACACTCATATTAATAACATGACTGTTACATATTACATTCATTCAGTGGTCATTTTACACACCATTTCATAACTCACTCTTTTATCCAATTAATTCTGGTAGATCACCCATACTGTCTTTTCCCTCAAGGTACTACATTCACAGATAGCAATGAGTGAACATACTGCATAATATAAGTGTGCATTCACACACATCAAAAATAAATAAATATATGTCAGACAAGTAACTAAACAAAACAATATAGCCTGCACAAAACCTTCTGATGCATATTTTGGATCAATCTAATAACTGGTCTAAGTACCTTCCCACATCTGGTGTTAACTGTTAATGAACTACTCTGACTAGAAGGTGTAGTAGAACCCTGTGGCATCAACAGACATTACCAATAAATTACTAGCAAAGGCTATTGGGCGACCGATCTCTCCACCCTCTGCTACTTGAGAAAGCACCACCCCAAGCACATTACCAGAGGCATCAACAGACAACAAGAAGGGCTTACTGAAGTCTGGGTGTGCCAAAACGACCTTCTCAAGCAAGGCTTGCTTCAGAGAATTAAAGGCATCTCTACATTCTGGAGTCAATTCCAAAGAGGTACGTTTTTTGCCTGTAGTCACCCGTTTCTGTCCGTTGCTATGCCTTGGTCTCCTCGTGTCTGATGTGAGTGCAAAGAGGGGCTTACCAATGCAACAGTCTTCGAAGTACTGCTGGTCGAAAACCACTATGCCCAAATATGACCTTATTTTTGCCTGTGATGGAATGTCAGTGCCATCTTCCATATGATCCTGTTCTGTGATGTCAACAATAGACCTGGCCTTTTCAGGATCTGTAGCTATGCTTTCACTACTCACAATGTGCCCTAGGAACTTAACAGGGGATTTCATAAAATGACACTTAATTTGAAAGAGCTTTAGATTGTGAGCTTGGAGCCTTTGGAATACCATCTCAAGTCATTCCAGGGCAAGCTCTTTAACAGGAGCAAAAATGAGGATGTCTTTGTGGTAGCACAACATACTCATGAAGTTCTGATCAACAATTATTGGACAGACCTTGCAGAAGCCTGTTACATTTATACAGTCCAAACAGCGTGGTAAACGCAGTAAAATTCCTGTCATCCTCATGTATTTCCATATTATAATACCCTGATGTCAAGTCCATTGTTGAAAAGAGTGTGTTACCACCAAGGGCCTCAAGTGCATCTGTTTAATGTGGGAGAGGATGTGCATCCTTGATGGTCTGTGCATTCAGCCAGCGGAATCTGTGCACAGCCTCAGGTCACCGTTCCTTTTCCAGGCTAACACCAGAGGTGAAGCATAATCACTCGTCAACTTTTTGATTATGTCACACTCCTCCATTTTGTCCAAGGCCTTACACAGCTTCTCATAGTGTGAAGGTGACAGTATCCTTTAAGGAAGTCTGAAAGGTTTAGCATCACTTAAGCAGATTCTATGAACAAAGCCTTTGACTTTACTATAGTCCAGCCATATAGTCCAGCCATATTGAATATACTTAATCAACAGTTCTACCAACTTCCCTCTCCACTAAGAAGTCAAGGAGTTTTAGCTTATGTCAATATCCTGAAGTCCCAAGTTTAGTGCTAAGATAGTCAACCCATGTGACATGGACTCTGGTGTCACAGTCATGTTCTGCTGATTGCTGCATTCAGTCAGGTTGTCAGTCTTCACTACATTACACTGCAAAGCAGCCTTTTGTTGAAAAGGCATGTAAAGACAGTCAACATCAAAGTCTTCTAGAGCTATGCAAATATACATGTCAGCCACCTTGCAATTGCATTTGAGCTTGTTTGATGGGTTAATACCTTTGACTGGTATACAGCCATCCTCCAATAAAGACACAACTGTCCTGCCTACCAATACATTTCTAGGAGCTGTGCATGCTAAGCTATGCTCCATGACAACTGTATTTCCTGTGGATAGACTTTTGTCACTAATCAGCTTTCCCCACACTATATTTTCTTCCATGGGCTCCAAAGTGACAGCATGATTCAGTTTTACAGTCCCCACTTTAATAGGTGGGACTGTTATTTTCCAAGACTCAACATTGCACAAATGATTAATTAAAGCTCCTGTATGAGAATCACTGCCTTCCGAACCTGATACTCTCCCCCAGAAGTCACCTGATATTGATATTGAATGAGGTGTTTAATGAGATTACTACCTAAAATTAGGTCAGCACTCTGTCCATCTACAATTAGAGCAGGTACAGCGAAACACCAATCAAACACTTTCATCTGTAGATCATACACTCCTAATGGGCTTGTTTTAAGACCACCACAACCAATCAATGTGAGCAATGTTGGCGACACATCATCTGGGATAAGTACTTTTGCATCTAGGAGTTTGCACAGGGCTTGTGTACTCATAGTACAGGCCATAGACTTGATGTCAAGCATGCCTTGAAGCAAAACAACATCCTGTACGAAAACATCAATAAAAAACTCGTCTCGTAAACCTGTCTTGTAAGCAACAGTGTCACAAAACTCTGAATAAACAGATGCCAAATCAATATCATCACAACTAGGGGACATTACATATGGCCCTTCACTAGTCCCCTTGTCATGTGGGCCATCTAGTTTTCCTGCTGATCAGAGCAGCACTGCTTTCCTGGACATGTGCTTTCTGGGCAGTCCCAGCAGAACAAACTAATGCTTTGTGGCCCGAGGAATGACAGTTACAGCACGGACAGTTCATACCACAGTGTGAAACAGTATCATGACTTGCATCACCACATAATTCACATGCTACATTTTGTTAAGTACCACCACCCCTTACTTTCTGCTGAGGTCTATACAATCGTGTTGCATGTTGACAAGAACCTTGTTCCAAAACTTGTTCCAAAAGATGGATCATACGACTCAAAGACTGGTCCTGAGTACACTGACTGAGGTGGCGCTACAGCAGTAGCTTTCTTCAAGCTCCAGCCATGCACATACAAAATCTCTGTGGACTGAGCATGACATGTAATGCCACTCACATGTGCATTAGGGTGCCATTGTTGGAGCTTATTCTCCCTCTGATACTCATCTAGTCTAACCTGCACATTAGATGCAGTCCATTCATCCAATGGCTTACACTTGAAATATCAGAACCAGCACTGGGTCAGGACAGTTTTGAATGAACATTACAGCAACTTCACAAAAAGGGTCATCGAGTGTTTTCCCCGGTCTTTTCAGTCCTTCCTCAGCAATATCAATAGCTTTGTGGAGCCTAATCCAGTAGTCTCATTTCGTAAGTGCAAAGTGGCATAAAAATCTGCCAAAGGCATGCATGAATACACAGTGTCACCACAGTGTTGTTTGAGCAGATCAAAAACTGGTTTTGGACCCTCACTGAGGTTAATCAGTGGGTTATTATTGGGTCCCACCTTCAGTATACCACATGCTCTGCCCTGCAACTTTGTCAGTACTTTGTCAGCTTGGTCTTTTAAAGTCACATCTTTCTTTTGTAAGTACTTTTACTGTCTCCACGCACTCATCAAAAGAAATTTTCTGTTCCCCATTACCCCTGAAGAATAGAGGTTCAGTAACATCTTGCTTAACAACTAAACTAACTTTTGACAGTTCACTTGTATTAACAGTTGAGTCATTTTGCTTGTTTTGACCGAAAAACAAATTTGAAATTCTTGAGAGAATAAATTTAATTTTGAAGATTTCAGATCATTAATTACTTTAGGAGTTTTCAGGAATTGAAAACGGTGTTTAAAATCCTTCACTAACCATTATTCGCCTCGATCATGTTCAAATGGCGGACCTCTCATCCACTCAGTCACGTTGCAACCCCCATGTCTGCATGGGGATGTACACGAATATCCCCTAGTCAGGGCCAGTGTCCTGACATTTCATCCTTCCCTACTGATGTTCATCAGTCAACAATCAGGAGAACACTGAATAACAATAGCATGCATGGCAGGGTTGCAAGGAGAAAGCCACTGCTCTCCAAAAAGAACATTCCTTCCCATCTGCAGTTTACTGAAAAATCACGTGGACATGCCAGAAGGCTATTGGAAAAGTGTTTTGTGGACAGATGAGACCAAAATAGATCTTTTTCATTTAAATGAGAAGCATTATGATTGGAAGCATGATCTCCCATCTGTGAAAAATGGTGGTGGTAGTATTATGGTTTGGGCCTATTTTGCTGCATCTGGGCCAGGACGGCTTGCCATCATTGATGAAACAATGAATTCTGAATTATAGCCGTAAATTCTAAAAGAAAATGTCAGTACATCTGTCTGTGAACTGAATCTCAAGAGAAAGGGCGTCATGCAGCAAGACACCGACCCCAAGCATACAAGTCATTCTACCAAAGTCTGGTTAAAGAAGAATAAAGTTAATGTTAAAGTTGGAATAAAGTTGGAATGGCCAAGTCAAAGACTTGACCTTATTCCAATACAAATGTTGGACCTGAAGCAAGCAGTTCATGTGAAGAAACCCACCAACATGCCAGTGGTGAAGCTGTTCTTTACTGAGAAATGGGCTAAAATTCCTCTAAGCCAATATGCAGGACTGATCAACAGTTACCAGAAACGTTTAGTTGCAGGTACTTCTGCACAAGGGGGTCACACCAGATACTGAAAGTAAAGGTTCACATACTTTTGCCACTCAAAGGCATGTAATATTGGATCATTTTCCTCAATAAATAACTGACAAAGTATGATATATTTATATATATATTTAAGAATATATATATATATATATATATATATATATATATATATATCATATCAAAGTATGATATATATATTTGTCTCATTTGTTTCATTGGGTTCTCTTCATCTACGTTTATGACTTGTGTGAAAATCTGATGATGTTTTAGGTCATATTTATGCAGAAATATAGAAAATTCTATTTTCAAACACCACTGTACATTCATGAAGGCATCTCTTGATTCTCGACTTTGACAATATGCCTACCTCCTCTAGAGTGTTCTTGAATTGGATAGATGTTGTGAATGTGTTTTTCTCAGAATTCTGTGATCTGTGATCTTCCATGGATTTCCAGGCCTCTTGGTGTTGCTGCGCTTGCCAGTGCATTCCTTCATTTTAAGAATGTACTAAATTGAGGATTTGACCACTCATTCTATTTTGTTTTTTCAGCCTAATGATGGCTTCTTTCACTTGCATTGACACCTCTTTTTACCACATATTGCAAGTTCCCATGAACAGCTACCACATGCAAATTAATTAATCATTAATAATCATTAATTAAGTCATAAAATAATGAGGAAACAGGTCACACCTGGCCATGAAACTGCTTACCAGTCACGTGTCCAATTACTTTTGAGCTTGTGAAAATGGAAGGACTCTGAAAAATGGCTGTAATTCCTAATTTTTGTTAAATCCTTTGAATTAAAACTGAAAGTCTACACTTCAATCACTTCTTGATTGTTTCATTTCAAATCCATTGTGGTGGTATACAGAGGCAAAATTCTAGAAATTATGTCACTGCCCAAATACTTATGAACCTGACTCTATGTACAGCTGCTGGGCTGTGGTGTGAGCATTTATCCTTATTGACCCTGATTTTCTTCTCATTCTCCCTCATCCTCATTTTTTGTTCTCATCACTTTGTTCTATTCTGTGGCTTTTCAGGATTTTATCTCAGGGTACACAGTGAACACCACCCCCACGCCACACCGACAACTACATAGTGCTCACACACACGCTTGTGTGAATAGATGCTTCGTGACTATTTTTTTATGTTACTCCATTCACTTAGCGGCTTTGTCCTGAGAATCATGTCTTAAGAGGAGAAAAGTATGCAGGCCACACAGAACAGGCCATTCTGTGATATGATGTATCTCAACATCGGATATAAAGAATTTTCTTTGTTTCCCAAAAATGGATCTTGACAGAGTGACCCGGTCTCTGGGTGGTCTAAATCTACTTTGCAGTGCACTGAGTTTAATGGAATATGTGGCCAATTATCTGATATGTCAGTTATTGTAACGGGGCAGCTAACAGGTACCTGTGGCAGGACTAACAGAAGGTTGCTGTTGGAGGATAGCGGTTCCATGCAAGGAGGCTGAGCAACTGGCAGCTGGATCCGACTCATCCACTGAAAGAGCTTAGGCCTGAGGTTCCCCGGACTCAGGTGCCAAAGAGACAGCGGTTTCCACCACAGTCAGAGGAGCAATTTTTGCCTCATTAGTTTTAGGCCTATTTGCAAATGTCTCAATCAAGTTTAGCAGTTTTTGGGAGCTTTTACTAATTTTAAACCTTGTTCAAAACATTAACTATCTGAAATGTTATTTTTCATGTGTGGAAAAAGCGCCAATTAAACAAAACTAAACTATTCAATTCAATTCAACTCAATTTTATTTGTATAGCACTTTTTACAATGGGCATTGTCTCAAAGCAGCTTTACAGAAACATATAAACACAGGATACAGATTTTAAGTGTGTGAATTTACCCCTAATGAGCAAGTCGGTGGTGACAGTGGCAAGGAAAAACTCCCTACAGTGAGGGAAAGAAGTATTTGATCCCCTGCTGATTTTGTACGTTTGCCCACTGACAAAGAAATGATCAGTCTATAATTTTAATGGTAGGTTTATTTGAACAGTGAGAGACAGAATAACAACAAGAAAATCCAGAAAAACGCATGTCAAAAATGTTATAAATTGATTTGCATTTTAATGAGGGAAATAAGTATTTGACCCCCTCTTTGCAGATCTTCTCCAAGTCATTAAGGTTTCGAGGCTGACGTTTGGCAACTCGAACCTTCAGCTCCCTCCACAGATTTTCTATGGGATTAAGGTCTGGAGACTGGCTAGGCCACTCCAGGACTTTAATGTGCTTCTTCTTGAGCCACTGCTTTGTTGCCTTGGCCTTGTGTTTTGGGTCATTGTCATGCTGGAATACCCATCCACGACCCATTTTCAATGCCCTGGCTGAGGGAAGGAGGTTCTCACCCAAGATTTGACGGTACATGGCCCTGTCCATCGTCCCTTTGATGCGGTGAATTTGTCCTGTCCCCTTAGCAGAAAAACACCCCCAAAGCATAATGTTTCCACCTCCATGTTTGACGGTGGGGATGGTGTTCTTGGGGTCATAGGCAGCATTCCTCCTCCTCCAAACACGGCGAGTTCAGTTGATGCCAAAGAGCTCCATTTTGGTCTCATCTGACCACAACACTTTCACCCTGTTGTCCTCTGAATCATTCAGATGTTCATTGGCAAACTTCAGACGGGCATGTATATGTGCTTTCTTGAGCAGGGGGACCTTTCGGGCGCTGCAGGATTATAGTCCTTCACGGCGTAGTGTGTTACCAATTGTTTTCTTGGTGCCTATGGTCCCAGCTGCCTTGAGATCATTGACAAGATCCTCCCGTGTAGTTCTGGGCTGATCCCTCACTGTTCTCATGATCATTGCAACTCCACAAGGTGAGATCTTGCATGGAGCCCCAGGCCAAGGGAGATTGACAGTTCTTTTGTGTTTCTTCCATTTGCGAATAATCGCACCAACTGTTGTCACCTTCTCACCAAGCTGCTTGGCAATGGTCTTGTAGCCCATTCCAGACTTGTGTAGGTCTACAATCTTGTCCCTGACATCTTTGGAGAGCTCTTTGGTCTTGGCCATGGTGGAGAGTTTGGAATCTGATTGATTGATTGCTTCTGTGGACAGGTGTCTTTTATACAGCTAACAAGCTGAGATTAGGAGCACTCCCTTTAAGAGTGTGCTCCTAATCTCAGCTCGTTACCTGTATAAAAGACACCTGGGAGCCAGAAATCTTTCTGATTGAGAGGGGGTCAAATACTTATTTCCCTCATTAAAATGCAAATCAATTTATAACATTTTTGACATGCGTTTTTCTGGATTTTCTTGTTGTTATTCTGTCTCTCACTGTTCAAATAAACCTACCATTAAAATTATAGACTGATCATTTCTTTGTCAGTGGGCAAACGTACAAAATCAGCAGGGGATCAAATACTTCTTTCCCTCACTGTACTGCTGGTGAACCAAGTGAACATATATACAATAGTGAAGAGAATGCACAATAACAGATACAAGGACAACCAAACTCAAAGTCCATCAGTAATCAGAAAAGTTACTTCTAGCTACACGTGGTCCTAGTACAAGTACTTCTCTCTTGTCAGAATTAAGTAAAAAGAAGTTAATAAGCATCCAATGTCTAATGTACTTTACACATTCCTCAGCTTTATTGAGCTGCTGTGTGTTGTCTGGCTCTTTGCTGAAACATACAGCTGTGTATCATCAGCATAACAGTGGAAGCTAATTCCATGTTTACGAATAATTTGACCAGGAGGTAGCATATACCAAGTAAAAAGCAGTGGGCCTAAATCACAACCTTGTGGAACTCCAAATTTAACCTCGGTATGCATGGAGAAGTCACTATTTACGTCTACGAACTGATAGTGATCGGTCAAATAAGATCCGAGCCTGGAGAGGGCCGTTCCCTTAATGCCAACAACATTTTCTACTCTATCAAGGAGAATAGTATGATCTATAGTATCAAAAGCTGCACTAAGGTCAAGTAACACAAGCAAGGAGACACAACCCTGATCAGAGGCCAGTAGTAAGTTGTTTACTACTTTAACTAGTGCTATCTCTGTACTATGATGAGGCCTAAATCCTGATACATTTCATGAATGTTGTTCCTATGTAGGTATGAGCATAGCTGTTGTGCAACAACATTTTCTAAGATCTTGGAGATAAAGGGGAGATTTGATATTGGCCTATAGCTGGACTGTTTAAATGATTTTGGTACATAGCCAGTGCTAAGGGAAGAATTGATTATATTTAGAAGGGGTTCAATTACTCCAGGAAAAATCTGTTTAAAGAAACATGTAGGTAGGGGATCTAGTATACAAGTTGATGATTTTGCTGAAGAGATTAATGAAGCTAGTTTGGCCTCTAAGGGGAGTAAAAGATTCTAAACCTTGACCTGATATTGCTATGTTATCATCTACAGGGTTAGTTATAAAACTGTCTGGTTTTAATTTAATAGCCTGAATTTCACTTCTAATATTTGCAACTTTACCAATTAAAAAATTCATGAAATCTTTGCTGTTATATAATGATTGTGTGCCTGTTTCTGTGGTGGTTTTTATTCCTAGTTAATTTTGCTACTGTGTTGAATAGAAATCTAGAATTGTTTTTGTTTTCTTCTATTAAGGTGGAGAGGTATTTTCTAGCAGCACTAAGAGATTGTCTGTAGTTCAGGAGGCTCTCCTTCCGTGCTGTTTGAAATATTACCAATTTGGTTTGACGGCATTTACGTTCTAAGATCTAATTGTCAAGTAAACTAGCCAGTAGATTTATTTTCACCCATCCCCCACCATACATGATGCAAGAACATGCACACTTTACAATACACAGACGCATACCTTTATTTATTCTAATTCTCCCTTGCTTTCTCAATATGTCATGAGTGTACAGAGATAATCAATTTTAAAAAATTATGTAAAAAATAAAAACGGTGTTATTTAGCGCCCTCTCATGGTACGCACAGTGTGTACAGCTGTATGGCTGCAGGCGCCACTATTCTGTGGACTAGAATGAATTGACACAGTAATGTTAAAACCCTGGAATCTCTCTCTATGAATAACCCAGATAAGTCATGTGTGTTACCTGAAGAGAAACAAAAAAGTGCAGTGAACAATTAGCTGAGTTAAAAGGCATCATTAAAGCCTAACATTCTAATCTCTTAATACTGAACTGTGGATATACAATACATTCATACTGTATGATATGAATATAACCTTTACAGCAAATAAATAGACTAACACTATCTTACAGCACATCACCTAGCTCATCATATTTTACTCCCTTCTTGCAGATGTATCTCTGTTAAAACTACATTTTCTATACAAGTGGCAGCTGTGGTATTATTATGACATTATCTCTGAATTTCCACAGTATACCTCATGCCAACCTAAGCCTCATAAAAGCCCAGAAGCTGCTGTTTGCTTTTTAATTGACTAACATTTACATTTGATTTTTAACAAGTTGTCTTATAAAGGCAATTGTGAGTAGAGGCTGTGAGTCATAAACATAATGGAGAAACACACCTTATTTTTATTGAGGGATATAAACAGTAGTTTATGACATAGTTTGCTGTTGCATTGCATAACAAGTTGTTCGAAACGTCAGATGGACCAAAGCATAGTGTTCAGAATGATAAACACTAAACTATCTTATACATTAAATCAAGAGGTTACACCACAGTCTTGTTAACATTATTCACGAAAGTCAGTTCTTGATCAATGCGCTTTTCTGTGTTATGTGTTTAGCTGTGTAGCATGCTAGTGCAATGAAGAGTTTACCTCTCTGATGCCTTTTCCCCCTGCCATTGTAATAAGAGGACATAATAACTTGAAATGTATTTCAGTTTCTGTTAACACAAGAACACTCTGTGGAGTGAGTGGAGATGAGACTCATCTGACAGTTGAAGAACAGATGTGCAGAAGAAGAGGAATGCATGGTGCAATGCTATAGCAAAGTAAATGTAAACTGTAATAAAACACTTAACAAAATGATGGCTGTGTATTGTACAAATTATCTTTAAGCACTGGAATTATAGTAAGAGTGCTTTCCTTTATCATTAGAAATCTGAAGGCTTTTGCTGTAGTTTTGTGTGTTAATGAAACGATTTAATAAAAATCTGATGAGGCAGTGGGCCATTCTGGCTATTTCTTGTGTTGCAATCCTCACTTGAATAAAATAATTTTAAATACTGCAACCAAAGATTTTTTTCTTCTGTTGCATCTGTATTGATTGGGAAAGATGTTAAAATGAGTGATTTAATTTCACATAGGTTATTGCATTCTGGATAACTGTAACTGGTAATTAATTGAAATTAAATTCTAGGTGGCTCCCTGAAATGTCAGTACAGCACTATAAACATCTTTAATTTTGTCAGCCTATTTTCTGTAAGTAGTTTTGTTTCATTTGGTGATTTTCTGTTAGGTGTGATGTGAAATAATGTGTGGTTTTATGCTCGAGCGGTATTTGCGTGTGTGTGTGCAGTAAACAGCTGGTATTTGTTATGACAGTAATGTGTGTTGTGAACTGCAGTGAATTAGGCCACAAGTAGACTTACTGGTAAAAGAGCAAACTTCTTGAGTGATAGATTGTAAACTCATTGGCCACTTTATGCAATCATTTAGTTTGTTTTGAGTGGCTGCTGGCATTTGACGTTTCTCCTCAAACCCTTGCCCCTCCTGTTTTACCCAGGCCCACAAGCTGTTTAATTTCTGGCCTTGCCACTGCCCCTATTGAACATAATTAAACTGTTCAAATATTAAGCTCATTATTTAAGTGAGCTTAATACATGAATACATTAATACATAGTACAAACATATATTGGCTATTTATTTATTTTTAACATTATTTACAGGCCTACTTGTTTTAGTTATTGAGGTTTGGATTAAACCCATTCAGTTCAAGTCAACTTGGCTGATAACTATACTCAGCAAAAAAAGAAACGTTCTCTCACATTCAATAGTTTTTATTTCCAGCAAATTTCTTAACGTGTAAATATTTGTATTAATATAAACACATTCAACAACTGAGGCATAAACTGAACAAGTTTCACAGACATTTGACGAACAGATATGGGATAACAAGTCCCTGAACAAAGCGGGGGGGGGGGGGGGGGGGGGGGGGGTGCGCAATATCAAAAGTAACAGTCAGTATCTGGTGGTCACCAGCTGCTTTAAGTATTACAGTGCATCTCATCTTCATGGACTGCACCAGATTCGTCAGTTCTTGCTGTGAGATGTTACCCCACTCTTCCACCAAGACATTTGCAAGTTCTTGATCATGTCTGCTGGGGACACATGGTTATATATAATTTTTCACTTCAAGAACGATCAGCTGTCCTTCCTGTCACCCTGTAGCACTGTCTAGGTGTCTTATATTATAGACATTGCAGTTTATTGCTCTGGCCACATCTGCAGTCCTCATGCCCCCCTGCAGCAAGCCTATGGCATGTTCACGCAGGTGAGCAGTAACCCAAGGCATCTTTCTTCTGGTGTTTTTCAGAGTCCGTCGAAAGATTTCTTTAGTGTCCTAAGTTATTATAACTGTGACCTTAATTGCCTACTGCCTGTAAACTGTTAGTGTCTTAAGGACTGTTCCACAGGTGCATGTGCAATAATTGTTTATGGTTCATTGAACAAGCATGAAAAACATTGTTTTAACCCTTTCCAATAAAGATCTGTAAAGCTTATTTGGATTTTACAAAATTATCTTTAAAATACAGTCTCCTGAAAAAGGGCCATTGCTTTTTGGGGTGAGTATATAAGAGCTCAATAATAAATATAACTTTGGAAATGGTTGTGTTTTAAATTTGAGAACTGTTGCATTAAATATTATTTCACACACACACACACACACACACACACACACACACACACACACACACACACACACACACTGTTAGGTACATATTGGCTCTACTTTGTCTAACAGGCCTTCACCCAGCCACTATGTCTTGTCTATCTCTCAACTCATTATATGATTTTATCACCTTTTGTATGTGATTGCTGATGTGTGATAGTGTCCAAAGGTGTTCAAGTAAAAGATAATAGTTTACAGTAGTTAATTGGTGATTAAACCCTCAGATTCCAGAAAGGTCTTGCTACCTGTGTTATATTTCTTAATTCTTAAATCTGCTCGGCTGTTCATGTGTATAGTTATGTGTTCTTATTGAATTGCCGAGACTAAACACAGTGCTACCCACGGTCACCGTGAATGAAAGCATAAGTGTTGCCATGAAAGTGATAGTATGCTTTTTTATATATGTCTGAATAACTCAACTGTTGCTTATCCAGATTCCACAACCCCATTCATAAAAACATTTACTAGGATAAGATCTACAAAACCAGTCCTAGAGCATTACTTTTTCCTCCGTAGTCTGGTGTAGTTTGATATCCCCTATTCTGAATGACCTTATTGCTATCGGTGTTGTATGAAATCAGATCTGTCACCAGATGTCTTCCAGGGTAGGAGGATTTATGAAGGGCCAAACACTTCCCATCTCTCCCACTTTGACTAGCTTATAAAAAAGGTGCTAGTAATGCTTTTCTGCCTTATTTATTGACTCCACTCATACCACTTTTTGAGGACAAGGGAGTCCCCAACATGCTTTTTTTTTTAAAGACCCGATATGGAATATTAAAAATGATGGCAAGGTTTTAAAGTTATTCATAATGAGAAACTAAAAATAGCTTTATGCCTTTTGCATTGAGTGTTTAATGAGTGGATAATATATTTTCTTTTATGCTTCTGAAAAAGCTCAAAATTCATAATGTAAGGTTTTATATTCTTGCAACAGGACGAGTGGCAAAATTACTACAAAGATCAGAAAAAAAGGGGGAAAAATGACACAGATTTGATTAATCCCAAGAAGCAAGAGCCTAGACATGATCTCATTGTTTTCTTACATCTAAAAATATATCTGCCAGTCCTAATAGGGATGAACTACTGAGTCTTATACACTTGGATCGTGGATAAGAGGTAATACTGTATGATCTTGCAGCCAATTATGGTTAATTTGTCTTTAAATACAAGTCAGTATGAAATTTCAGGAGGTTTAACAATTATAAAGTGTTGAGGACAGGAATCACCCCCACAGTCTTTCTTTTCAACCTTCTTTCACTCTTCCCGTCAAATATTTATAGTAGATAGGAGATAAGATAGCTGTGGCCAGGACCTTGCAGTGCCAGCTGTTGCAGACCTTTGCTCATAATAAAGTAAGAGGTGCATTCCAAGCAGGGAGGAGCCTTTTATTTCGAGCTGATCCTTGGCTCACAGGAGATACAGCTTAAGCCATTATACCACAGTGTTACACTCTTAAAAATGGAGGGCCTCACAGCACTGTGAAATGCAAATGTTTTGGAGCTCTGCCACTATTTTGATAGGCTAAAATGTCCAGGTTGCATTTTTGCAACTGCAACTGATTTTTGAAAAATCTGCACTTTTCTTTCTGGCCTTCTCTTCTGAAGGTTAAGAGTAGGAGATATGGTCAAATAAATATAAAATTACATTAAGAACATAAAAGTGGCTACTCAGTAGGAGAGTCTTAGATTGTTATGATGGTGCTTCATCAATTATTAGTGCTAACATCCAGCAGATTACTTCAATATCCAATAATACTGTTCAATTAGACACCCTTACACTCTCACCAAGCTCATATCTTTCTTTACACATACAATTTTATTCTAATACATTATACATATTTTGTTGCACTGAGGCTTTTATTGTTTTCCCAGTGCAGTCCTAGCATGTGTGATGGGGTAGGTTATTACTCTGCTAAAGAGTGGACTTAGGGAAATAAAATGCACCTTATCACTAATAGCAGTGATTCTCCAGACGAGCTGATCAGTCAGATAAGACTGATAAGATAACAGCAGCATCCATATCTCAGCTCCCATCAAGCCCTTGCACATGCACTCAGCACTTAAACTCTGGCGTCACAATGGCTAACCATAGCTAACGCTTGTATGCACACCTCTGCATGGATGTGCTCACATTGATTGAGCAGCCTGACTGTCTCTGTTGGCAATAAAGGGTATCTGTGCAGCAGACATACATGTTGGAATAAGTTATCTCACAGAGTGACACCATCATCACAAATGCAGGAGACACTGGTATTTAGACATAGAGCTGGAATGGAGACGTGCTTGTCTATTTGGTGGGAGACAAACAAAACATATCCTCTCTAGTCCCATCACCAGCTCTAATGATGGGTATTATCATGCCACCTTAATTGTTTGGGACAAAGGTTTGTTTTATAGGCTGAAGTTTCTGCTAGCTGCTGGCTGGAAATAGAGGTTGGATTATAAAAGTGATATAGTGTCTTTATCGGGGGCCACAAAGCTACCAGCTTTCTCTGTAACAACAGTATCAACCATGATAAGATCAGGGAGGGACAGAGCAAAGGGTACTCCCAGCACAGGTCACTTGTCCAGTTCTATACTCTTTACACATACACATGTGTACACACACACACACACACACACACACACACACACACACACACACACACACACACACACTAACCACCACAGACCACACACATACACAGAAGCTAAGATGCAAATGGAATGTTGGTCCTGTGTTTGTCTTTTCTACTGTGCCAGTAGAGAAGACAGTAATCACACAGTGAAATCACACACACACTGAAATTTGACAATATTTAGCTATTACTGATTTGAAAATCTATTTGAAATTATTTGAAAATGTGTACAGTGAAATAATTTTACAGCATTATTTGCCAGTATCTGTTTTATCCTTAGTGATTCAGTGGAAATACATGTATCTATCACCAAACACTACTCCATTGACACCTCATAAAAGACTATTCTAGGGGCCCCCTAAAACAGGGGTTCCCAAACTTTTCCAGGGCAAGGCCCCCCAAATGACATTAACATTTGACGAGGCCCCCCTTTTGCAAGATGTCTCTAAAACACATTAAAAATACAGACTTCTGAATATATCCCCCTTTTTTAAAATTAATAATTACATCTTACATCTTTACATTACATTACATTAGGAATTGATTGTGTGTGTGTGTGTGTGTGTGTGTGTGTGTGTGTGTGTGTGTGTGTGTGTGTGTGTGTGGTTGTCTGAGAGTGAGAAAGAGAAAACATACTAGTGGGAGGGATGGGCACACCAAATTGTTGAGGCCCCCTGGGCGCCCCCTGGTGGCCCCCACTTTGAAAACCACTGCCCTAAAAGAACAGTGCCATACATTTAATTATACTTCATATCATTATTGCTCTATACTTACTCATTCACTTCATTAATACTAATTTTTATTTGTTTAGTTTTCTGTTCCCCTATATCAGTGGTTCTCAAACGTTTTCAGCGTGGGGCCCCCCCCTTGTGTGGGATGCATCCTTTTGGGGCCCCAATGAGTTGTTAAATTTTCACAATTTAGTTTTTTTCATGCTAGGCTCTTCTGTATTAACTTTTTCAGCTAAGAGACTATGTCCTTGATCTAAAAACTTTTTAAATAGTCTTAGGTTTTATCCATGTGTGGCTAACAGTACTGTACATTAGTATATCAATGGATGTCTGTTTGGTGAAGTTTCAGCTTAGTGTGATGTGTATAATTTATTTAATTAATTAATATTTCTGTATTTTTATGTACATCATAGTTCACAGGTTGACAATCCCAATTTACATACTGGTAAAATGAATTTTTTAAAAATCATTTGTATGCGGCACCACTGGCTCCATCTAGTGGCCCCCTAGGAGGCCGCGGCCCCCAGTTTGAGAAACACTGACCTATATGCATGACAGGGCCAAGAGCATGAAACCAAATAAATTTTCAAGTGATCCTGAGTTTTTCCTTTTAATTATGTGAATGTGAAACTAAATGAATTGGCTGGCTAGCTAACAAGCTAAATGACATTAGCCCCTGCTACACTGCTACATTAGCCCTTGCCACACTACACTAACTTTTCATCATCTGTCCTTTGAATTAAACTACCTTAGCTAGGTTAATTCCTTTTAAGATTTGTGTTCATCCACAAAGTTTTCAATGGTAAATGGTGCAATGGTGAATAAGCATTCTAATCTTTTCTTTGTAATCATTTTAATCTTACTATTTATGGCTACCTGATCTGTGTTCCCTGCCTGACACCATACACGCAAACATATTTATTATGCTTAATGACACTGCCTGATTTGTACTGCACATGTGTGTTCACAACATTACATCACATTTTGTGCAACAAACAGTGAGAAGAGGGACATAATATACCACTTTAAAAGTAAAGTAGCACTATTACAAATAAGAAAAATTTTAACAGCAAATTCTCTTTTACTAAATCTCTGAATAAAAATACAGGAATATAGATTTATCTGTAAATTCATTATACGTATACATAACGTTATACGTAACAAACTTGTGTTGAAAGAATTTGCATAGCAAGCTGTTTAAACTAGATCACCTGTGTTTGTAAGCAGAGAAATTCTCTGGGCTAACACAGTGAAAACTGTTTACTTTGTGGTTTGCTATGCTGATGGTGATTTGCTGACTATGCAAGACCACTGATTGGTAATTTTGTTTAATAGCTGAGGACATTTTTCTGGTTAGCTTTATGGCTAAGTTTATGAAAAATGTGCAAAAATTCAGAATGCCAGCAATAACAATTGCAATCACAAAACAATAATTTTTAAAACTAGTTTTTACTCAATCCTAAGCCAGGGATTGATCAATTTGAAAACTCAAACTGAGTGGGACTCAGCACCTATAGGCTCATTGCACATAATCACATAAGCCATGGACACTGGACTAAACGATTTTTGGAGGAGTGGTGTTATATACAGTAGTGCTTGAAAGTTTGTGAACCCTTTAGAATTGTCTATATTTCTGCATAAAAATAAACAGATTTTCACACAAGTCTTAAAAGTAGACAAAGAGAGGCCAATTAAACAAATGAGATGAAATATTATATTTGGTCATTTATTTATTGAGGATAATTATCCAATATTATATATCTGTGAATGGCAAAAGTATGAGAACCTCTAAGATTATCAGTTAATTTGAAGGTGAAATTAGAGCCTGGTGTTTTCAAAGAATGGGATGACAATCAGGTGTGAGTGAGCATCCTTTTTTATTTAAAGAACAGGGATTTATCAATGTCTGATCTTCACCACACATGCTCGTGGAAGTGTATCATGGCATGAACAAAGGAGATTTCTTAGAAGTCATCATGTTGGAAAAGGTTATAAAACCATCTCTAAAGAGTTGGACTCCACCAATCCACAGTCATACAGACCATTTGTACCCTCCCCAGGAGTGGTCGATCAACAAAGATCACTCCAAGAGCCATCAGGAGAACACTGAACAACAATGGTATACATGGAAGGGTTTCAAGGATAAATCCACTGCTCTCCATAAAGAACATTGCTGCACATCTGCAATTTACTAAAGATCACATGGACATGCCAGAAGGATATTGGAAAAATATTTTTAGATGGATGAAAACAAAATAGAACGTTTTGGTTTAAATCAGAAGTGTTTTGCTTGGCGAAACACCACAGCCCCCCCCCCCCCCCCCCCCCCCCCCCCCCCCCCCCCCCCCCCCCCCACTGAATTCCAGCATAAGAACCTTATCCCATCTGTGAAACATGGTGGTGGTAGTATCATGGTTTGGGCCTGTTTCGCTGCATCTGGGCCAGTACAACTTGCCATCATTGATGGGACAATGAATTCTGAATTATACCAGTGAATTCTAAAGATAAAAGTCAGTACATCTGTCTATGAACTGAATCTAAAGGGAAAGTGGGTCATGCAGCAAGACAACGACTCTTAGCAGACGAGTCATTTGAGCAAATAATGGTTAAAGAAGAATAAAGTTTATTTTTTGGAAGGGTCAAGTCAAAGTCCTGACCTTATTCAAATAAAAATGTTGTGGAAGGACCAGAAGCAAGCAGTTCATGTGAGGAAACCCACAAAGATTCCTCCAAGGCGATATGCATGACTGATCAACATTTACCAGAAACATTTAGTTGCAGCTATTGCTGCACAGTGGGGCCACACCAGATATTGAAACCAATGGCTCACATACTTTTACAACTCACAGATATATAATATTGGATCATTTCCCTCAATAAATAAATGACCAAGCATAATATTTTTGCATCATTTGTTTAATTGGGTTCTCGTTGTCTACTTTTAGGACTTCTGTGTAAATCTGTTGATGTTTTAGGACATTTATGCAGAAATATAGAAAATTATTAAGGGTTCACAATATTTCAAGCACCACTGTATGATTAAACTTCTTATGCATGCAACAATTCAGTCATAGCAAGGGGCATTTGAACTACTGGAATATGTGGGCCCCTATACTTGTCACCACTTTTCACTTTACTAACAATGGCCCTGCCTCTCACCGCTAAAGTTTCAAACAATTGAAATGGTTGACAGTGGTGGGTGCAGGTTGGTGTACTTTTGTATTGCAGTATTGTGTACTACGGGCAAGCTAGATGGTGGGCTCCTTTTAGTTTTGTGTAACTGTCTGCTTGAGCCATTTAAATTCAGGTAGATGAAGGTTTCTCGAAAGCAGAGCACACATGAGTCTGACAAGCCCTTGTTGAAGAAAATAGTTATTCAATTTTGTTGCATAGAAAATGCAAATTAAAGTGGAACAAGAAAGGTTGATGTGTATGAAATCTATAGTGTCTGACATGCAGGGTGCCTAACTCTCCTTCATTACTTTGTTAGGCTAAGAAATACCGTGAGAATCTTTGTTGATTTGACAATTAACTCAGGAATAAATGCAGGTGGACTGTTGTCCCTCAGGATAAGCAAGTGTTCCCAGCTCCAGTTGATCAGGTTTGATGTGATCAATGCAATGACATTAACAAACAAAAACAACAAGAATGACAATTGGTAATGATCTAGTCAGCCTTGTTAAGAAAAACAGGTTCATTTAAATTTAAGTTTCCAAAATTACTTGCATCCTGGGGCCTATGTCTGTTTAAGTTCAGTGAAAACAGCAAGTTCCAAACAAGTAGGTCAAAGCAGGTAGGTCATCAGATCTCAGCAAAGTATTTTCTGATTCACTATATGGCCAAAGGTTTGTCCATATAGTTGGCCGTATAGTCCACCCATCCATCTTCTACCGCTTACTCCTTTTCAGGGTCACGGGGAACCTGGAGCGTATCCCAGGGAGCATCGGGCACAAGGCCTGGACAGGGTGCCAGTCCAACGCAGGGCACAATCACATACACACTCACACACCCATTCATACACTATGGACACTTTAGACACGCCAATCAGCCTACCATGCATGTCTTTGGACTGGGGGAGGAAACGGGAGTACCCGGAGGAAACCCCCGCAGCACGGGGAGAACATGCAAACTCCGCACACACGGCCATGGCGGGACTTGAACCCCGGACCCTGTAGGTGTGAGGCGAACGTGCTAAGCCACCGTGCACCCTTTGACCATATAGTATATGGCCAAAAGTTTGTTTATATTGGCCATATAGTTGATTGACTATATGGCCAATACCTGATCATGACTCCCATGTGTGGGCCTTCACCAAACTGTTGCCTAGCCTGAACCTGTCCCAGAATGACAGTGCCCCTGTACACAAAGCAATGTCTTTGAAGATATGGTTTGCCAAGGTTGGAATGGAAGAACTCGAGTGGCCTTCACAGATCCCTGACCTCACTAATGCTCTTGTTGCTGAATGGGAACAAAACCCACAGCCACACCCCAAAATCTCATTTAAAGACTTCTCAGACAAATGGAAATTATTAAAACAGCAGAATGGACTACATCTGGAGTGGTTCAAAAAGCACATACAGGTGTGATGGTCAAATGTCTACAACCATTTGGCTGTGTGTGTTTACAGTTGTCCCTTGCACAAGCACTTAGGCCTGGTTGTATGTACTTAGTCTTAATCTGACATTTGCACAAAACCTCTTCTAGCAAATCATTGTAAAACCACAGATTGTAGAATATGCCTTGTTTTTTTTTTAACTGACTTAAAATCCCCTTCTTCTCTGAAGAAGTCTGTAACATTAATTACTTCAGTGTCCTTCTCATGGGGCTATTACTCAGCACTCTCAGCTAAGCACACAATTCCATTTTTTTCTCCATGGTTTGCAAAGTCAAGAAGTGAACTTAGATTATGTGGGCGCCCAGGCAAATAAATGTGTGGGGCCCTTTTGACAGATTTACAGTTGTGCCCAAATGTTTGCATACCCCTTGCAGAATCTTCTAAATCATAATACTGTTAACAAAATAAGAGGGATCATAAAAATCCGGTGTTGTTTTTTATTTAGTACTGTCCTGAATAAGCTATTTCACATAACGGATGCTTACATATAGTCCACAAGACAAGATTTATAACATTTACCCCGTTCAAAAGTTTACATACCCTTGATTCTTAATGCTGTGTGTCGTTACCTGGATGATCCAGAACTGTTTTTATGTTTTGTGATAGTTGTTCATAAGTCCCTTGTTTGTCCTGAGCAGTAAAACTGCCCACTGTTCTTCAGAAAAATCCTCCAGTTCCTGCACATTCTTTGCTTTTCCAGCACATTCTGCATATTTGACCCCTTTCCAACAGTGGCCATATGATATTGAGATCCATCTTTTCACACTGAGGACAACTGAGGGGCTCGTACACAACTATTACATAAGGTGCAAACATTCACTGATTCTCAAGAAGGTAACACAATATATTAAGAGCCAAGGGGATGTAAACTTTTGAATAGGATGATCAGTGTAAATTGTAAACTGGAGGATTTTCCCAAAGAACAGTGGGCAGTTCAACTGCTCAGGAGAAACAAGGGACTCATGATCAACTATCACAAAACACAAAAACAGTCGTTGATCATCCAAGTAACGACGCACAGTATTAAGAGCCAAGGGTATGTAAACTTTTGAATGGGGTAATTTTTAAAACTAAATTCAGCTATTATCTTGTCTTTTTGACTATATGTAAACATCTGTTATGTGAAATAGCTTATTCAGGACAGTAATAAATAAAAAATAACATGGCATTTTTATGATTCCCCTTATTTTGTTAACAGAATTAAGATTTAGCAGCTTCTGCAAGGGGTATTGAAAGATTTGGGCACAACTGTATGATGTTATTATGTCTTCATGCTACCCAGATACTGTATTTAGTTGTGACCCTTTACGTCCATGGAGAAGTTTCGAAGACATCATTTCTTTATTGAAAACAATCATAGGAACGCAGAAAAATGAATAAAGAAAGGGGCTATTCTACAATTGCTGAACATGGGGTGCTAACTCATATTCAAATTGATGCTTCCTCTTTTCCTCGCTCCTCTGTCCTCCAGCCCGTGACATGGAACTCGATCAATGTGAACCATCTTGAAGGACATATCAATTCTCTAATTGCACCACAAGGAGATGAGGAACGAGGAGTGAGGAAGCTTCCAGAGGAGCTAGGAGCGAGGATACACAGGTGTAGCCTATGTTTTCTATGTATCCTGTGTATCCTATCCTATGAAGTGTTTCTTGTTGAAAAACCAGACACACGTATAAATTCCCCTGCCACAATCTCAAATCTGCCACAATCTCAAACAAAAAGTCTGTTGATGATGTGATGGAATTTTGTGTGAAATATAATTAAATAATAATATGCTTACAATGAGTATTGTAATTAATTGATCCTTACATGTTTGGATATGCAAAGCTGCACAAAAGATGTGATAATTTATGTATTGTTCATTGATTCATTGTTGAATAATTTTGCTTTATTAAGAATGTTGTTATTAACCAAACTCCAACAACATAAAGGTACATAAAAAATAAGCATAACAGCAGATCCCTGAAGCGCAATGAGGTAATCCAGCTGAGCACAGTCATCATTAGTTGATGCGGCTTTGAAGTGACGCTCGAGAGAGCCAGGAAATTCCATTTGAATTGCTTCCATTCCTTCTCTCTGCTAAGACACAAGGAAAGGAAATGAGGATGCACAAATAAGAAATGAGAAGCACCCATGGTCTCAGAACTGTGTCCCTTATGCTAGTGCTGTAGGAAATCTGTTGTTAGCTATTGTGGAGTGAATTACTTGTTTACGTAGATGATGAGTGGTGTCCAAATTGATGAATTTACTAGTTTTATTTTTTATTGAGTCAGAGAGATTTACCATTAATCATGTAATCAGTTAGTAAGTTTTTCCAGTGTGTGACACTGGTCTTGTTCTTTGATTTCCAATTTACTAGTATGGTTTTCTTGGCTATGGTTAACACAATAAGAAGAACCATGGTGCTTTCCTGAATGATGTTGATTTCAGATGTATCTCCAAGTAGGCAGAGTGATGTGGAGAGTGGTATGATTCAAAATATGGGATAATTCCTTAGTAATTTGTTTCCAGAAGTGTTTAATGGGTGTGCAGTCCCATATGTATGTAATCATCTGGTTATTTTGTGTACAATCTGTACAAATGTTGTATTTCATGTAGCCCATTTTAAACATCTTTTGCCCTGTGTAGGGAGTCCTATAAATAATTTTGTATTGTATCAGGTGTAGACTGGTGTTATTACAGTTACCTACTAAACTATTTGAACGGCAGGGCCAATTAATTTGTTTGGGCTATACCTTTTATTCCCTGATATTTATATCTAGATGTGTTAAACAACATAAAACATACAAGCTTTTTGTGAAGTAGTAGAAAAAAGAATGAAAACAAAAGCTAAACTCGAATGTCTGTTTTTAATGTAAGAAGCATCAGTAAACAGTACATCTGCAGTTAAACAACTCTACTTATTCGTCATCTCTCTCCCTAGCTTTCTTATTAGGTTTTACTGCCCTCTAGCGATCATACTCAGTATCACTATGGTTCACAGAACACGACAATTTCGTATCAGACAACCCAATTGCTAGGCGAGCAACAGTATATGAACAGAAGTAAATTAAAGTAGCCTAAATATCACTTAATATTTATAGTAATAGTATACTTAATACTATTACTAATCCTGCCGATCCACATGCATCGATCTTGAAGTATGATTTTTGATTCAATAATAATGCCGGTCAATTATCAATTTAAAATGCTAAAAGTCTAATGCATCATGATAATATAATAAAGTTTACAATATTTAAATTAATTATTACTGTAAGTTATCTTAGCAAACTGGTGCTCATGACAGACACAGTATATTACATCATTACTTTCAGACTCCAGCCAGTGTATTAGCTAAAGCAGGACATGAGAGAGTTGTGCGGGCAGCGTTTTTTTCTCATGATCACGACTTAATTTTCTCATGATCTTGACATAACCAAAAGCTGTTTTCTCACAAAGTAATTTTATCCAGAAAAAATCTGGCGCTTTGTGAATGGGACTGGTTTTATTCAGACTGGTGATAGCAGTGTTGGCATCTTCATCATCATAAATGTAATAACTGCCTGCAGAGGGGTGTCCCCTTCTCAAGTGTGGGACACTAATGTGGAAGTCGTCAGTCCTGCAGCGATGATGTATTTTTGTAGGCCACCCCAGAAGTTAGCATCACCCTGGTTCCCTCGAAAAAAAGCCAATAGGATTTTTCCATTGGTTTTTTGGATTATTGCGGAAAATAAGCTCTGTGACCAACAAAAGTTTATGATTCTTACATGTTTCATTCATTAAGATAAGATTCATACGATTTTGAAGCCTAGATACAATTGCCAGAAGTAAAAAGCTAATGTTAGGCTATAATAACGAACTATACCACAGTTGCATGATTTCAGCGTCACCACCACTAAGCTTCTGACAACTCTTTCAATCTTTATTTTAAAAAACTATACAATTGGAACATACTATAAATTGATAAATCTACAAGTTGGAAAGTTTGAGTTGCAAGAGCGCACGTATGAACACAACGAGGCTGTAGTAGATGAGTTTTCCTGTTCGGCGTGATGGCGTTTAATGTCCCCGAGAACCTCTGTAGTCCCATTTAGCCACTTGTTAGCAACCGTCTTTTTCAAGACACCTAAAACCTTTTTAAAAAAGTTTTGAGTGGGGTATTACTGATGTATTTCATGACATAGTATAAAATGTGAACATATCTTGAGCTTGTGTTAACCACAGACCTTATTTCAGGCATTTAACCAAAAACCTATTCAAAAATCTCATTGAGTCGTGATCACGAGAAAATAACTTTTGTTATGTCGAGATCATGAGAAAATCAAGTCGAGATCACGAGAAAATCAAGTCGAGATCACGAGAAAATCAAGTCGAGATCCCGAGAAAACAACTTTTGTTACATCGAGATCACGAGAAAATTAAGTCACGATCACGAGAAAAAAACTTTTGTTATGTCGAGATCACGAGAAATTAAGTTGATAACTAGAAAACAACAGAAAAAAAAGTAATCATGCATGGCCGCTTAGAGCTTCCGTACGTATTCACAAAAGAGATGGAAAACTGGACAAGTCAGTCACAGTTTGCAGACATTGTAAATTCGAGTTGAAGTTCATTCTTTTTCTTGCTCGAGATACATTTGAAGTTAAATACTGTGAATAATACATTTAAAAAAGTTGTTGAATTTAATCATTGTTGAGTTAATCAAATTGAATTGAATCGTTCTGAATTTTCTAAAAATCACTTCTGAATCTGATCAAAAACCAATGAATCATGAATCAAATTGAGTCACTGTCAACCCAAAGATTCACACCCCTACTTGCTTGCAATAACTGCTAGTCTCTATTCTTAAATAAAGTTAAATCACAAATGTGGTCAAAATAATTATATTACTAACCTATAGTCTAAATAACAAAACTAATTGTTCTGGGATTAACATTGGATTTAAGTTCAGTGTTGCAGATTTGCTTCAGTGTATCGCTCAACAATTTCACAGATACCTTCAAAGATACACTCACCTAACACTTTATTAGGAACACCATAGGGAAGGGGGAGTATCACCTCCAGGCGACCTGTCAGATTTGTCTGGGTGGGCTCTATGGAAATCTCGGATGAGAGAGGGGTCAAGGATGAAGGAATGGGGCACCCAGGTCTGCTCTTCTGGTCTGTATCCCTCCCAGTCCACCAAGCACTGAAGGCCTCATCCCCTGCGGCGCACATCCAGCAGACTTCTGACCGTGTATGCCAGGTGATCATCCATGACCTGGGTGAGTGAAGGTGAAGGAGGGCTCCGGGGGCTGGCTTGAACAGGTTTGTATTGGGAGAAATGGAAGTTAGGGTGGATGCATATGGCTCTAGGGAGGTTAAGTCTGACTATGTAGGGATTAATAATGCTCTCACTTATGAAAGGGCCTAGGTAATTAGGAGAGCGTTTTCTGGAGTCAGCCTTTCTAAACTGGCTGGTTGGGTGCAGGAGTTCAATGGTGTTCAGTCAGGTGCCAGTTACCATCAGTGGAGCAGATCAGGGCAGAATGGGCCTCTCTCCAAACCTTGAATCATCAACTGATGTGGGTCTGCACAGAAGGAACTGTGATCTTGTCCTCCTGGGCAGGGAACAAAGGAGGTTGTTAACCTAGAGTACACTCAAAGGGGGACAAACTGGTGGTGACACTGGACAGAGAGTTGTGGGTGTACTCAATCCAGGGTAGCTGGGAGTTTCAGGTGGAGGTGTTGTTGACAGTGACACACTGTAGTGCCACTTCCAACTCCTGATTGGCCCACTCTGCCTGACCATTGGTGTGGGGGTTAAACCCTGAGGATAAACTCAAAGTGACACAGAAAGCATTACAAAAGGACTTCCATGCTTGGGAAATGAACTGTGGTCTGTGGTCAGAGACGATGTCCTGGGGGATAGCATGCTTGGGGAGAGCTACAAAACGTATTGCCTTAGAGAAGCAATCTATTATGGTAAGGATAGTGGTGTTACCTTGTGAGGGAGGCAGACACCGGTGACCAAGGCGATATGGTACGAGGGGTGGCTGTGAACATGCAGGGATCATAGCAGGCTGGCAGGCGGGCAGTGCGAGACTTCTTGCACACACAGCACAGGCAGAGACAAAGACCCGGGTGTCGGCATCCATAGCCAGCCACCAAATGTGTTGCTTCAACAGACCCAGAGTGTGACTGGAGCTGAGATGACATGCGAACTGGGAAAAGTGACCCCACTGGAGGACCTGGGAATGCACAGAGTTGGGGAAAAACAAATGACCAGGAGATCTATTACCTGGATCAGGTCAGGTGTGTTGAGCTCTCCTGACCACTACTTCAATCTCCCACTTGATGGCCCCGACCATGATTGTATCAGGACTTGGGGTATCTTCTTCAGGGGTGAACTGGTGGGAGATGGCATCAGGCTTAGCATTCTTAGAGCTGGGACGGTAGATGATGGTAGAATTGAACCACCCAAAGAACATGGCCCAGCGTGCCTTGCGAGATTGAGGCGCTTGGTGGTCTGGATGTAGGCCAGGTTTTTTGGTCGGTCCAGACAATAAATGGCTGAAGTGGAGATGAGCCTAGTGAGGAGTGCCGCTACCTGGCTGTAGTCCCTGATAAAACAGTAATAAAAGAACCCCAGGAATCATTGGTGCTGCTATAGTGTCTGGGCCACTCAAGGATGGCCTGGGTCTTCTCAGGGTCAGCCTTGACTCGTCTGCTCTCAATGACCTACCCCAGGAAGGTGACTGAGCAGACATGTAACTCACATGTAACTCACCGGGTGAGTACACAGGGAAGAAATGAGGTTAAGCTGGATATTCTTGTGGTGGTTGCCCAATAGAACCAAGAATAGCAGGGCCATGTGGTGTGTAATATGGGCTAAGAACCTCCCATCCAGGTAATTGACAGTGGGTGATTACAGTCATTCAACCAGGACACCAGACTGGGAAGCCAGTTAAGTGTCCAAAGTTGTTGTCCATGCCGGAATTGACCAACACGAGCAGGGGCATGGAGAGCTGGTTGTGACACAGGGTTGCTTGAATTTGGAGATGGAGTAAGGGGACAGATGAACTGGGTGTTTGGCTCACTAGTAGAGAGTGGGCTACCCCCCTTTTCACCAGAGAGGGCAGGTAACCAGGAAGTGGCTCAGTTGACCACAATAGATGCATTCACCCACCTTGAACTTTCAGTCATGATTGGTGGGGGTGAGTCAGGCCCGGCTCAACTGCATGGGTTCTTCTCCATGCCAAAGGGAGCTCAAAGGGACTTGGGGGCTGGACGGAGGCTCAGGAACAGGGCTGTCGGGCAAGCAGAGGGATGGACGAGGAGTTAGAGAAGTATGGGGCCAGCTGGCTCTCTCTCTTTGCCGCTCCTGCATGCAGTTATCCAGCCTGATGATGAGAGATCAGTGCATTGAGGGAGTCCGACTCGTCCTTCAGGGCTACCTACTCACTGAAGCAACTCATGAACACTCCCTGGAGACCTCCTCATTCCACACAGACTCGACTGCCAGGACACTGAACTCTACTGAGTATTCCACCACACTGTGGGGTCCCTGGCAAAGGGACAGCAGGCATTTGGCACCCTCCTTCCCCTGGACAGGGTGGTTGAAAACCCTCCGCAGTATGGTAGTGAAAGAGGAGGAAGGACTTCTACTTCTTTAAGTTGCCCGCATAGGGTCCAGGGTCTGGAACATGTGCCATGGTGGACTGGGAGAGGAAACAGTGGGAGCCACAAGGTAGACTGACTGGTCTGGGGATATCTGGGCTAGTTGGAGGAGGATGCAGTTGAGTTGCTGGCTGAGGAGCTGAATCTGGCATGTGATCGCATAAATTAACGCAAAATCAAGCAAACTCTTCAATATTTGGAGGAGTTTTTAAAAATTACCACATATTTTCTGCAGATAAGGGCCAAGACGCGTCATGTGAAATAATCACAACATCTATTAGCCAAAGTGCAATTCAGTTCAATTCAAGTGCATCAAACATGAGTACAGACTAAAGGTCTCATTTACCAACAAACAGTTCAGTATAATAAAGTCTGCATTGAAGTGTTTTCCTCCTAAAACGTATGCTCTTCCCTTCTCCTAACACAGGTCAGTGAATATATCAGGTATTAGTATGGTAAACATTTATTTCCTTTCATAAATGTGTTGGGAAACCATTCCTAAGGTAAAATGCAAACATTTGTGTTTGTGAAATCAAGCACAAGGTAGCAATCATTGCTAGTTACTTAATGGGTCGTAAAGATAGATTAATCACGTGTGATTACGTGTGATGCTATAGTGTGATTGAAAATGAGTTGGTTCACTTGTTCAGTTACAGTTAATATTCAGAAATTCAATAGCTATTAAAGGGAAATGTTTGCTTACTTAGTAGTTTGTCTCCCTATACTGGCTGTTCTAAGAATAATCCTTCATAATGTTGAGATTGTCAAATGACTGATCAGATCATCAATAAGGAAGTAGTGTTTCCATGCTGCCCAATTCTGTACACATGTAGCAGTGAATCAGCATCCATCTGCATTCACATTAGGCCTTTGGTAGCTTCGTCGGTATGTTTCATTATTATTGCTAATACATCTTGAAAAGTATTTGATCATTTTTTAAGTATTCATAATTCATGCAGATAGTTGTTCTTGTCAGCTACATTTTCTCATTGCATTGCGTGGGAGCTATAATGCATTTCTTGTGCCTCATTATTACCCTAATTTGTTTGATTGTTTTATTTCATGTTGTTAATAGGCAAGCAAAGCAGTGTTTTTAAGAGTTAAATAGCATTTGGTAGATTACAAAGACAATTGTAAGAAGGATTTATATCACGTACATATTGTGAATATAAATTCATACTGTTTCATTGTATTCCTTTCTATTTCATAGTTGTACCTTATCCTTATTAAAATCGGAAAGAGACATTCCGTGTCTGTGAATGTTTGATGAGAGTTTAGCTTGCTGTCAAAGTATACAGAGGACATATATAGAGGACAGTACATCACTAATACATTATTGTTGTACAGTTGGTAAGCTGTTAATGTACAAAGATGTTGATTGTACTTTAATTTCATTTCAAATTCAAATTGCCCTCGTTTATAATCTGTTGTAGCCTTAGCGAATGGGTCACCAGAAGAGAGTAGTGACAACCATGTCTATGCATGTACCAGAAAGTTCTGGAGAGAGTAGAAAATAGTGTGAGATATGTGAAAATGGTTACAGTAATGGTACATGTTAAAAAGTTGTGTTTAGGAAGAGTGTGTTTCGTAACTGAACTACTGTATGTATAAATGCTGTATGTATAATCATGAGTAAATTCATGATTCAGAGCAGGCAAAAAGCTTAAAAACATTTCCTCCTAACACAGATTTGGGTTTTCTTGGAGGACATCAGACTGACGTCCTGGTTAGGTTGACTACAGTTGCAGTAGTGGTACATGTCGACTGTCTGTTCAAGCCACATTGCACCTGTTACACACGCGCTACTGGTACAGCAACATGCTTTGTTTTTCTTTTATATATAGAAAACTATTGGCCGAATGTACAACTGTATCAACATTGATGTTAGACACAAACAAAGATGGGTCTGCTGTAATTAAATCATAGCCAATTAAAAAAAAAAAAAAAAATTAAATCATGACATGAGACAGTGGAGCAGTGAACAAACATCTTATGCATTTCTTTTCCATGAGTATCACTATCGTACAATTTGCTATAAAATAATAGGTTGCACAATCATGACATCCTTGAACATAAATATTTTAAATAAAGTTCACGGTATATAAATAGTGATTGTGTGAGTTAAATTTGATTTCTATGGAGCGTCACTTACCCGTGTGAGTGAAAAGTGATGGTGCATTAAAACGAAGCACTTTGCATGGGCTTACATTTTACTTGCTTGTAACAGATGGTGTTTTCTTCTTTTTCTTCTTATAATTTTAATGGTGTCTTTTAACTGTCTTGAAGTGGATTATTTTGGATTTTTGTGGAACAGAGTGCAACAGCACCACCAGCTGTTATAAGTAAAACACACAGAATAGTATGAAACTAAACATAATCAGCCCTACAGAGCCCAGTTCAGTGAACTGACATAGCCAATCAGTAACAGTCATGTCAGGTGATTACACAGACTGAAACACCCCCTAGATTTCATGTGCATTGGGACCAATATACACTACATGACCATCACACTCGTGGGCCTTTCCGTAACTGTTGCCACAAAGTTGAAAGCACACAATTGTATAGGATGTCTTTGTATGCTCTAGCATTACAATGTCCCTGCACTGGATCTAAGGGGCTGAGCCAGCATGGCAGTGCCCCTGTGCACAAAGCAAGGTCCATGAAGACATTGTTTGACCTCAACCCCACTTAACACTTTTGGGCTGTATTGGAAAGCTGACTAAAAGGCCTTCTCACTCGACATCAGTGCTTGACCTCACTAATGTTCTTGTGGCTGAATGAGCAAATCCCAAGAGCCATGCCAAAATCTAATGGAAAGCCTTCGTGTGTGTGTGTGTGTGTGTGTGTGTGTGTGTGTGTGTGTGTGAGAGAGAAAGATGTATACAGTGTATGTATATTTACACAGTCTCCTCCAAAACTATTCAAGGCCAATTCAATTATTTTGCTGTACACTGAAGACATTGGGTTTTAACATCAAAAGATGAGCATGAAAAGAAAGTTTTGAATTTCAGCTTTCTTTTCCTGGTATGTATATGTAGATATGTTAAATGACATAGAACATTTTGTATCAGACCACCCAATTTGTAGGCAAGCAAAAATATTGCATATAGTGTGTAATATTGTATATAATATAATGTGAAATAATATATTTCAAAATAAATTTTGCTCTGAACATCTGTTCTTGGTTTTAGCCTTCCTTCAGTTTAATCTGTGAAGACTGCATTTGTTGTTAAAAAGGATAAGCCAACATGAAGATCAGAGAGCTGTCTATGGGAGAAAAGCAAGCCCTTTGGAAGTTGAGAAATGACGGAAAATCATTCAGAGCCATTTCACAAACATTATACATAGTCAATACAACAATTTGGAATGTCCTGAAAAAGAAAGAAACCAGTGGTGTACTGAGAAAAAGACACCGCATGGGTCAGCCAAGGAAAACAACACCACCACCTGATAACAGAAACATTGTGAGAGCTGTGAAGAAAAACCCAAAAACAAAAGTCAGTGACATCAGCAATAACCTCCACAGGGCAGGGGTGAAGGTATCACAATCCACCGAAGAGGACTTAAAGAGCAGAAATATAGAGGCCATAGCACAAGATGCAAACCACTCATCAGCAGTAAGAATTGGAAAGCCAGATAGGAATATGCAAAGAAATAGACAGAGCCACAAAAGTTCTGTAACCAAGATTAACCTCTACCAAATTGATAGAAAGGCCAAACTGTCGAGAAAGAAAGGACCTGCTCATGATCCAAATAATACAAGCTCATCTGTGAAACATGGTGGAGGTATTTGATGGCTTGGGCTTGCATGACTGATTCTGGAACAGGCTAACTACTCTTTATTGATGATGTAACTCAGGATGGTAATATCAGAAAAAATTCAGAAGTGTACAGGAACATTTTATCTGCCAATTTACAGAGAATTGCATCCTAATTAATCAGGAGGAATCATGCAGCAAGACAATTATCCAAAACACACTGCCAACTCAACGCAAGGACTTTATTGGGGAGGAAAATGGAAGGTTTTAAACTGGCCAAGTCAATCACTACACCTGAACCCAACTGAGCATGCATTTCACCTCTTGAAGAGGAGACTGATGGGAGAAACCCCCAAAACAAACAACTACTGGAAGAGGCTGCAGTTAAAGCCTGGAAAAGCATCACAATAGAAAAAAAACAACAATATGGTGACGTCAATGAGTTGCAGACTTGATGCAGTTATTGCAAGCAAGGGATATGCAACCAAATATTAAAGCTGCAGTATCAAACTTTTTTTTGGTTAATTATGATCAAAAATTAATTATTCAGCAACTATATAAAAAAATCAGTGTGCAAAACTGTCTCCTTACCTTACCCAGATTCACAATGTTAAGCTTATAATAATGATTTATAATTTGAGCTGTTGGGTCTGATTTAATGGGAAACGTCAGTTTGATGTTGTCTGCATGGCCTTTGACATCACCATGCCCTTGGGTGGTTATGTCACGTCTCTAAACAGAAAGAAGAAGACCCGGCTACTACTGTGTGGTGTGAGGATGGTGGTGTTTGTAGCTTGTCCTAACAAGAGCTTCTTAGAATTGAAATTTGTCATCTAGGTGGCTGCTTTTAATCTGGATAGTTTTAAATGCAATCATTGTTGACATCTGGGGAATCACCTGTTGTCAAAACCAAGAAGCCTCAAACTGCAGAGAGCCTGCAGTAAAAAAGGGAAAGCAACAAAGCCCCTGCTAAAACAAGAATAAATATCGGCATGGCTTTTGAGAGGTGGCAAAAATTCCAAGATCTGAAGTGATTTAAGACTGATGCAGAGATTGCTTTTTTGTCTGCAGAACATTAAGATTAAGATTTCAGTGGCTCAGTAGGTAGATAGCTAAAATAAGCCCACTTGTTTGCTCAATTCAGCTAGGTGTAAAGTTTCCTATGTTGTTGTTTTTTTTTTGTTGTTGTTGTTGTTTTTGCTATGGTTAATGTGGTAAACTGCACTTATTTTCTGCTACCCCTTCAGACCCTGCATCCATTGGACTGGACATCAATGGTTTTTGGTTTAAACCAAAAAATTGTATAATTTTATTATTTGAATAATGCCTGGTCCCTGATTGGTCCCTGATCAACCAATCACAATGAAGACATGACCCCTTGCTTCAGGCATCACTTTAGACAGGCATGGCTCACTAGACAGGAGGAGGAGGAGTAAGCACCTTTTTTACCTGCTATATACTAATTTATGTTCATGGTAGCCTGCATGCAACTATTATAATCTTAATCATATCAGGTGATAATATTTAAAGTAAATTTGAAGATATTTCAGATCTTCAGAAGAGTTTTAGTACACAGGATTAAAAAAAAAAAGTTTAATGTCCATCGCAATGGATATCAGGTCTTGAAAGATATCAGCAGGAACCTCATGACTTATTATCAGATTCTGAAATTTGTACAAGTATTTCAGAGCTAAACTACAGAGCTAAAAATTCTGACAAATGTTAATGTTTTATGAACATTATGTATTAATTATTAATATTAGTATATTTTAGAGTGTAAAATGACAGACTTTCTTCTAACTTCTAGTAAATGGAGAACTATCGGATATTGACAACATATTGAAATTTGTTCCAAAAAGTGCACCCTGCAAGCAGAAATTATTTCAATGCAGCTCATTGAAAATTTGTGAATACACTGCAACACACACACTGATGCCTTGATGCTACAATACTATGAACAAGTACACATAACACATAAACACACCCACAAACGCACACAGACATATACACACACTGTCTGTCTGGTCCCATTCCACAGAAGAACTACTGAAGAACGAATTGCTGGAAAAGTTCATGCTGGCTATGATAGAAAGGTGTCAGAACACACAGTGCATCATAGCTTGCTGCGTATGGGGCTGCATAGCCACAGACTGGTCAGAGTGCACATGCTGACCCCTGTCCACTGCTGAAAGCACCTACAATGGGCATATGAGCATCAGAACTGGACCATGGAGCAATGGAAGAAGGTGGCCTGGTCTGATGAATCAGGGTTTCTTTTACATTATGTGGATGGCCGGGTGCATGTGCGTCACTGACCTGGGGAAGAGATGGTGCCAGGATGCACTATAGGAAGAAGGCAAGCCGGTGGAGGCAGTGAGATGCTCTGGGCAGTGTTCTGTGTTCATTTATGTGGATGTTACTTTGACATGTACCACCTACCTAAACATTGTTGCAGACCAAGTACACCCCTTCTTGGCAACAGTATTCCATAAAGGCAGTGGCCACTTTCAGCAGGATATTGCGCCCTGCCACACTGCAAAAATTGTTCAGGAATGTTTTGAGGAACATACAGAACTTACAGGACTTAAAGGATCTGCTGCTGACATCTTGGTGCCAGATACCACACCACACCTTCAGAGGTCTTGTGAAGTCCATGCCTCGACAGGTCAGAGTTGTTTTGGTGGCACAAGGGGGAGGTACACAATATTAGGCAGGTGGTTATAATGTTATGGCTGATCTGTGTATGTTCTTTTTAAAATCTTTAAGACTAGTTCACATATTGTACATGTTTAAACTCTAGTTCACAAGTACAGTTTGGTTTAAATATGATTATTTCTCTCAAAGGTTTCTTGAAATTTTATGCTACTCCAGTCGTGGCATCCATTGTAATAGAGGTGTAAAAAATCTAATAAAAATAAGAGTTGGCAAAAATCTTTTTAAAGACTAATTTCTACATTGGTGAAGAGTAAATATCAAGTGGGTCTTTTGCTCTGTGGAAAAAACTGAGGTCTGAAGGGGCAAGTCACCTCTACTGCAAGAAAACCGTATCCGCTGCCACCTCCATTGTCAAGTATTGGAGATAATATAAAACCCATACGAATGCCACAAACCATCAGATTCATACGCACAGAGGAGCAGTGCAGAAGCACAACCCACGCACAAAAAAAAATTATATATACACAAGTAACTTTGTAAGTTTTATGTTTCAAATAGAGATTGCAATAGAGAGGCAAAAGTTCAGTAATGCAGCTTTAAGTGTTATTTACTTTCATTTACTTCAAGACTTGGCTGTTCTTACACTTTTGCTTGCCTAAAAATTGGGTGGCCTGATGCAAAAGGTTGTTGTTTAACACAATTAGATGTAAATAACATGAAATAAAAGTCCTAAATCGTAAATTCTCATCTCATATCAATCTTTTAATCTCAAACTCAAATGTCTTTGGTGTAGAACACAAATGAATTGGACATGACGTTCCAATAGTTTCTGAGGGGACTGTGTGTGTGTGTGTCAAAAAGTACACACATACACACACACACAATTTATATATATATATATATATATATATATATATATATATATATATATATATATATATATATATATATATATATATATATATATATACACACACATACACTCAGCAGTACTTAGTGAAAGGTAGTGTGCTACATGAATATTCACAGATGAATTAATAATATTGATTAGAAAAATGGAATGTTACACAAATTTAAAACAGACCTGGCAAAGGCCTTTGCTTGCAAGTTAAACCTCTGAGCTAACAGAACAATTACTTAACAAATTTGTATACATCTCTGACATGGTAATGTGACAACCTAGTAAAAGCTATATTATATATATTTATATATAATTAAATGTATACAGTGCTCTGAAAAATTATTTGAAAAAGTATTTCTTCTGTTTTGTGTACATAAATATATCATACTAAACAGTTTTACACCTTCAAACAAAATACAACAAAACAAAGTCAATCAGAGTAAACATACAATATTTTATTTATTTTTTATTGAAGCAAAAAAGGTTAGCCTACACCTATTACCAATGTGAAAACTAACTGCCCCTTAAACTTAAAATGCCACCTTTAGCAGCAATAACTGCAACCAAACGCTTCTTCTAACTCGATAACTAGTCTTTCAGTTACTTCTAGGACTAGGGTTTATTCCTATGCTTTGGATCATTGTCTTGCTGCATAATCCAGTTGTGCATGAGTTTCAATTTACGGACTGAAAACCAGATATTCTCCTTTAGGAATTTCTGGTCGAGAGCAAAATTCATGCTTCCCTCAGTTACTGCAAGTTGCCCAGGCCCTGAAGCAGCAAAGCATCCTCACACCATCACACTTCCACCACCATGTTTTTTCTTCTGGGTTAGCGTGGTTTTTGCCTCGCCACTCTTCCATGGATACCATTTTTGCCCAGTGCTTTTTTTTATACAGGAGTCATGAACAGTGAACTTTATTGATGCAAGAGAGGCCTGTAGGTCCTTTAATGTTGTTCTTACCTCTTTTGTGACTTGCTGGATGAGTAGTTGCTGTGCTCTTGGAGGAATTTTTGAAGGTAGGCCACATCTGGGAAGGCTCACTATTGTGCAGAGTTTTATTGTGCACTGTGGTTCTTTGGCGTCCCAGAGCATTTGAAATAGCTTTGTAACCCTTCCCAGACTGATGTATTTCAATCACCTTGTTCCTCATAATTTCTGGAATTTCCTTTCAATTTTGGCATAGTGTGTTACTGGGTAAGACCTTTTAACCAAATTCATACTGTTGAAAAAGTTATATTTAAGTGTTGATTTGATTGAACAGGGTTGGCAGTAATCAGGCCTAGTTGAGTCTAGTTCAGCTGAACCCCATTATGAATGTAGTTTCATAGATTTGGGGAATTCGTAACTATGGTTGCAAATACATTTTCACACAGGCCTAGGTGGTAATGGATAACTTTTTTGCTTCAATAAATAACATTATCATTTAAAAACTGTATTTTGTGTTCACTCAGGTTCCCTTTGTTTTATCTTAGATTTTGTTTTAATTTCTGAAACAATTTACTCTATGTTATTGAACACTGATTACAATTCCAGCACCAACTAAATGGTTATTGTTTGGAATCAGTTACATTATGTTAACCTAGTAAACTGGAGTCAGATACTTAAGTTACCAAATTATTATAAATTGGGAGTCGGATCTTTAATTGGACATTGGAATCAGATATTTAAGTCATAAAGTTAATTCACATTTAACCTTCAACTGCGTCTATTTCTGTCCTTGGTCATAAGAGAGCAGTGGACTAAGGTAATATCATTTTATATTTAGTCCTTCAGCAAATGCACTTCCACCATAGAACACTTTATAATATAAGTCTTTACAATAAACACTTACAAGAGGATTATACTCCGGCATATTTTGCAACAACATACTCAGTTTTTTAGTAAACAGTAAAATATGTGGTGATGACAGTCAATACTGATTAAACTTTGCTCAAGTACAGAACTCCAACAGACATACACAAAATATTTCTATAACTGCGGATACGCTGTCTGGTCTCATGAAATGTTATTGATTGGTTTGGGGATATTTTTTCCAACACATACTATATTGAACAACTATATTGATTCTCTAAGGCAGAGAATCCTGGATCACTATACACATTTGAACTCAGTAAACACAATCAATATCAGGTAAGTGGGTTTTGATGGTAGGATAGAACTGTACTACAAGATGCAGCTTACTTGAATATGTATTCTGATAGAGCCATACACATGTGAGTGCTTTCAATCCCTCTGAGCTACTGCAGTGACCCATTCAAGCTGTGGTCACTGGGAAAACTGCGACTCATGTTGGACAGACTGGCCATTAGAGACTTCACTTTATATGCATAATAGTTCCTCAAATTCACTGAAGGTACTTGCTTAATGTCCTCACTGAAGTCAGAGCTCCTCATAGCGATCTCCAACTGTTTCTGCCTCTTATAAAACAAAGAGAACTTGTTGAAAATCAGTGTGATAGGCAGCACCACCACCAAGATGCCAGCAAGGATGCAAGCTGAAGCAGTGAGTTTTCCTGCAATAGACCCTGGCACCACATCTCCATACCCCACAGTAGTCATACTGACTGTTGCCCACCACCAGCAGGCTGGGATAGTAGTCAGTCCATCATTTTCCTCCTTCTCAATGGTATAGGCCATCACAGAGAAGAATGACACCCCCACTGCTAAATACAGCAGTAGCAGACCCACTTCCCTGTAGCTGTTTTTCAATGTTGCTCCAAGTGATCTCAGGCCAGTGGAATGACGTGCCAGCTTCAGGATTCTGAAGATTCGCATCAGCCTCAGGACCTGTGCCACACGTCCCAAGTTCTCCAGTGTGGGACGCCTCTCAGCCACCAGATCAATCAGTAGTGTGAGATAAAATGGTAGAATAGACACCAAGTCAATCATATTTAATGGGTGCTCAAAGAAATGGAGTAGGTCTGGTGCAACAACAAACCTGATAACCAGTTCAAATGTGAACCATCCTATTCCAAAATGCTCCACAGTCTCAAAATGGGGATCTTCCTGAAGCACGCCTTCACTGTCCAGTGTGGCAAAATCACTCATGCTGTTCATGCACATGGTGGCTATGGAGCCCAGCACCACCAGGATAGAGAAAACACTAATGACCCGGCTGGACACAGAGTAGCCAGGGTTGTCCAACATCAGCCAAACCTTCCTCCTGATTCTCCCAAGTGGCTGCTTGTCAAATTTGGTGGCATCACTATAGAATACTAAAATCTCATCAAAAGAAGAAGTAGTGCTGCCCTCCTCACTTTTGTCCTCCCACTCCTCCTGGTATGGCTCCATTTTTCTGCAGTGGTAGGTGCTGCTGCAACAGGAGTCAATGAAAAAGTCATTGATCCCCCAATATTCAATTTCCTGGGTAAATGAGAAAATACAGAGTTCTTCCATAACATGCAAACGGCCTGTGTTATAGAAATTCAAAACATAGGGGAAAAGTGCAGGATTTCGATCAAAGTAGAACTCCCTTTCAGCGTCATCGTAGTCATCGCACAGTTCCAATATAGATTCTTTTGACTGACATCGCAGCAAACGGGCAAGTCGCGTCTCAGGGAAGCGAGACAGTATGCTAGAGAGTAGTTTCCTCTTAAAGCCTCCTACATTGATGCGTATGGCGCTATTCTCTATATTAAATACATTTAAATCCTTGAGAGTGTGCGCAGTCATGTCTTGAAGCTCGCCGTAAGACTGACGATTACAATGATTAAAATCCGTTCCACAAATCATGTAGCCTTTTGTGTAAACTGACAAATTAGAACAAAAATATCACAGCGCACTTCTTGTAGGACAAATGCTACACTCATATTCAGAGTTGAGAGTTGTGAAACTCAATAATGAGCTGAACATTTCAGCTGTTTCCATGCAAATAACTGCCTGGATGTTTTTCACATTGAGTGAATGGCTTAAGCCCTTAAAATGCCGTCCAATTGTATAACACACGTCACTGATCCAAGTCGTTGACTCACGGTGTGAAACGTCCCTTTCTTCGATTGTAGAAAATAGCGAGTGATTCCAGTAACCTGAGTCATGAGTTGGGATTTGGGATTGACAGGGCACCTCCCAGACCCTTCGCTTTCCGCCCTCCAGACGAATCGGTGTCTGTGAGGATTGCGTGAGACTGAGGGGTTTCCTTCCCGCGGCACAGTCTCCAACCACCAACCCGTCTCCTTTAACGGCTGATTTCTTAACGCGCACAAAAGAAAACGATAGTCTTCTAAGATGTTATATTCCCTGTCCTTTGTGTGTGATGGAGGAAGTCACTGCGGATTGTTCGCGGACGTCGTCTTGCTGTTCTGAAAGGGACAGATCCACTAAAACCGCTCCAGGGGTGCGCGAGTCACTGCTCCTAATTCGTTATGGCGACAACGAGTAAAATATTGTTCATCTGTGTTACTGCAAGAATCTTATTCTATACAACTACTCTCTCTCTCTCTCTCTCTCTCTCTCTCTCTCATAGCGAATTAAAGGGGATGACCATTGTAATTAATTAACTAACAATTAACTTGATACTTTCTCTTCACAGAAAGCAGAAAATAACTTCACATTCAATCAACATGTGGAATACGCTACCTTTTAGAGTTGATCTGCTACAACCACTGACGAATTTAAATCTTACCTTAAGACCCATTATTTTCTCCTTGGCATATGACTGTATCTACTTAGTCATTCTAACAAGAGAATTTATACATTGCATATTTTTTAAACTTGAATTTTCTCAGATGTAGGTGCCTACAGCACTTTGGTCAGCTTTGGCTATAGAAATAAATTGAATTAAATAGATTTTTTTTTCATCAATAGGTTAGATCTCAGACATTAGAATTCAATCATGCACACCGTTTTTGATGCAACACTGAGTCACTGTTATTTTTGCATTCTTCAAAATGCAATAAAACAGATAACCGTAAATTATCATTGCTATATGTTTGATTATATGTTGAAACGTGTTCACCTGTGTACATTCAAATAACATTCAATCAATCGTATGTTATACAGTCACCATCCACTTTAATAGGAACACCTCCACACCTACTCGTTTAGGTCAGAGGAAAATGGCCAGATTGGTTCAAGCTGCCAGGAAGGATGCTCATACAATCACTCTTTACAATCTTGGTGAGCAGAAAAGCATCTCAGCATGCACAAAACATAAACCCTTGAGATGGATGGGCAACAACAGCGGAAGACCACATTGGGTTCCACTCTTGTCAGAAAAGGTAGACACTGGTCAATTGTAAAACAATGTGTGTGTGTGTGTATATATATATATATATATATATATATATATAATCACACACACACACACACACACACACACACACACACACACACACTTTGTAATGTGCTCTAGAGATCAATTTTTGTTCCAAGGAGCTAAGACTATGCTGCATGCTGAGGCCAGATATTGAAGTATCCATAAACAGCTGTTTAACCAAAATTTGTTGTGCCATGACACAAAGATGGCCTATGACACAAAGATGGCCAATGATGTTTAAAAAAAGTAGCATTTATAACAAACAAACAAAAGCTGATTTTGCAATGCCAATACATAGAGGTAATTTCTTAAAACAATTTGGAAAATTGAAAATGGTCCAATAGCAACCTGCATTTAACTACTTTTGAGATGGAATGACCCTAATCTCTCTCATCAACAAGGTGTTTCAGCCTGCAGACTCTCTGCACACAGGATGCTTTTTGTTTTTCCACACCATTTTTTGTAAACTCTAGAGACTATTGTGTGTAAAAATCCCAGCAGATCAGTTTCTGAAATTGGCTCAAACCAGCCAATCTGGTACCAACAACCATGCTACAGTTTAAGTCACAGAGATCACACTTGATGTGAACATTAACTGAAGCTCTTGACCTGTATCTACATGGTTTTATGTTTTGTGCTACTGCCACATGATTGGCTGATTGGATAACTGCATAAACGAACAGGCGTACAGGTGTTCCTATTTAAGTGAACAGTGAGTGTATAAACACCCATATGTTAACTAAACCCCTTAATACCATGAGGCATTTAGTAATCAGTTTTAAAAACATATTCAATATTTGTAACGTATATACCCACAAATGCAAAACAGTTACAGTGTAGCAACAATGGAAATCAAGCTAAATTTGCACTAGGAGTCTGAATCACTGGGCATGTGTGCTCCTTGCCTCCTGCTTGCTTTGGGGCATAACATAGCTAGCGCTTGACAACTCCCACAAAATCTCTCCTCATAGGAAAACAATTTCATACAGTAACTGAAACCTGTAATCACTTACCACTTTATTAGCAACACCTGTACACCTACAAGGTGTACAGTATCTCACAAAAGTGAGTACACACCTCAAATATTTGTAAATATTTCATTATATCTTTTCATGTGACAACACTGAAGAAATGACACTTTGCTACAATGTAAAGTAGTGAGTGTACAGCTTTTGTAACAGTGTAAATTTGCTGTCCCCTCAAAATAACGCATCACACAGAAATTAATGTCTAAACTACTGGCAACAAAAGTGAGTACACCCCTAAGTGAAAATGTCCAAATTGGGACCAATTAGCCATTTTCCCTCCCCGGTGTCATGTGACTTGTTAGTGTTACAAGGTCTCAGGTGTGAATGGGGAGCAGGAGTGTTAAATTTGGTGTCATCGCTCTCACACTCCCTCATACTGGTCACTGGAAGTTCAACATGGCACCTCATGGCAAAGAACTCTCTGAGGATCTGAAAAAAATAATTGTTGCTCTGCATAAAGATGGCTTAGGCTATAAGAAGATTGCCAAGACCCTGACACTGAGCTGCAGCACGGTGGCTAAGACCATACAGCGTTTTAACAGGATAGGTTCCACTCAGAACAGGCCTCGCCATGGTCGACCAAATAAGTTGAGTGCACCTGCTCAGCATCATATCCAGAGGTTGTCTTTGGGAAATAGATGTATGAGTGATGCCAGCATTGCTGCAGAGGTTGAAGGGGTGGGTGGTCAGCCTGTCAGTGCTCAGACCATACGCCGCACACTGCATCAAATTGGTCTGCATGGCTGTCATCGCAGAAGGAAGCCTCTTCCAAAGATGATGCACAAGAAAGCCCGCAAACAGTTTGCTGGAGACAAGCAAACTAAGGATATGGATTACTGGAACCATGTCCTGTGGTCTGATGAGACCAAGATAAACTTATTTGGTTCAGATGGTGTCAAGCGTGTGTGGCGGCAACCAGGTGAGGAGTACAAAGACAAGTGTGTCTTGCATACAGTCAAGCATGGTGGTGGGAGTGTCATAGTCTGGGGCTGCATGAGTGCTGCCGGCACTGGGGAGCTACAATTCACTGAGGGAACCATGAATGCCAACATGTATTGTGACATACTGAAGCAGAGCATGATCCCCTCCCTTCGGAGACTGGGCCACAGGGCAGTATACCAGCATGATAATGACCCCAAACACACCTCCAAGACGACCACTGCCTTGCTAAAGAAGCTGAGGGTGAAGGTGATGGACTGGCCAAGCATGTCTCCAGATCTAAACCCTGTTGAGCATCTGTGGGGCATCCTCAAACGGCAGGTGGAAGAGCACAAGGTCTCTAACATTCACCAGCTCCGTGATGTCGTCATGGAGGAGTGGAAGAGGTCTCCAGTGGCAACCTGTAAAGCTCTGGTGAACTCCATGCCCAAGAGGGTTAAGGCAGTGCTGGAAAATAATGGTGGCCACACAAAATATTGACACTTTGGGCCCAATTTGGACATTTTCACTTAGGGTGTACTCACTTTTGTGAGATTCTGTATGTGACCGCAGCACAATGCATACATTCATGCAAATACAGGTCAAGAGCTTCAGTAAATTGTGCACATCAAACATGAGAATTAAGAAAAAATGTGATCTCAGTGAGTTTGACCATGGTATGGTTGTTGTGGGCACAGGATCACAGCTTACTATTGGAAAAACTCCAGGCAAGGTTTTCAGTTGTCAACTGTTAGTTTTGGTGAGCCTGTGCCCAGAGTAGCATCAGATTCTTGGCTTACAGGGGTGGAACCCAGTGGGGTCTTCCACTGTTGTAGCCCATCCACCTCAAGGTTTGACATGTTGTGCATTCTCAGATGCTTTTTTGCACACCACAGATGTATAGAGTACTGTGAGTTACTGTAGCCTTCCTACGGTTTTGACAACCACATCAGATCATTTGCTGTTCACAAATGTTTTAAAGTTGATTATATTTGCCTTTTGTGGAAAGAGCACACATAATAGTACAAAATGACTCTGGAGGCTAAATCAAATAAGCCCTAACAAACCTAGATTAGTTGGCCAATCAGTGAAAGTCATGTCAGATACACAGTGTGTCAAGATTACACATTGTAAAATGCCCCCTACATTTCATGTGCATTTGGGCAATATTTTCGGCCTGTTTCGGTGATGCGTCCTTACAGAAGCCCGTTCTTTCTTTCTTTTTTGTTTTCTTGTGCTCACAAATTAATTTTCTCTTGATTTCCACATAACATAGTTATTCTCAGGCCTGTGCACAGACATTTGGGGGGGGGGGGGGGGGGGGGAGACCATGAATGCCAAAAAAAAAAAAAAAAAAAAAGCACCCCTCTTTTTTTTCTTTTTTCTTTTTTTTTTTAACCTTTATAAGGGCATTTTTTTCTAACCTTATAAATGTGTGTCATCTTTCATGTCAAATTCTTAAATGTAATCAATACAGTCATTTAGAATAATAAAACACTATAGGGCTGTTACCAATTGAATGAAACAAAATCGATCTTTGCACTGCAGAGGTGACAGAGGCTTCATCTGTAGTGGCATTTAGATGAATTTACACAGACTGTTTAATGCAGGTCAGAGGTGGCATGAATGCATGTACACTGCAATTACAATTGCATAAATGATGTTATGACGTTAATGTTTTAGATATATCATTTTGAATATATAAATATTAAATATTGGGGGGAAATGAAACGATAGTTATATGTGAAATTAAAACAGCCAGTAGGTGGCGGCAAGTCACTGTCTTAATAAGTGAGTAATTGAATCATTCATTCAACCGATTCATTCAAAACTGCTGATTCATTCATGTACGAAGCAAGTGACTGGCTAAGTCCGAAACTGCATACTAACCTACTATATAGTAGGCGAAAATCAGTATGCCAGATGGGTAGTATGTCCGAATTCTATGTATGCTAGTAGGCGAGAAATACCCGGAAGGCGTACTGCTTCCGGCGAGATTTTGCAGTATTCAACCAATGCACACTACGTGAGTCAAACAATCCCATGATGGAACGGGACTGGCGCGGACGAGTTCAGAAAAAATCTCGGAAGATAGCGTCGGTTCTTTTCAAATATTAAACCTTGATTAAACAATACTTGTTTAACAACACCCAAATAAATTGTTAACTTGTTTAAAATGTTTGTGTTTATTATGACGTCGAAGGTCACATGACAATGCAAACATGGCGGATGTAGTATGTCCGGGATGATACTGATTAGTACGTACTGTCATAGTATTCGATTTCGGACGCAGCCACTGTCTTATGAATGGGTAATTGAATCATTGACTCACCCGATTCGCTCAAAAACGCTGAAATATTCAAGAACGAAACACCACACTCTGTGTTGGAGCAAATAGAGCAAAAACGATAAAAATTGACAATATTGTGTCTATAATATTTGTCACTTAATATTAACTTATTGTTTATTGAACTGTTGTATAAAATGAATCACATTTGCAATCGTGCTGATTCAGGAAAACAGCGCTCTTGCTTGTGTGATATTGCTTAACTATATTATGTTATAAATCTAAAAATAAATAAATAAATAATAATACTAATAAATAAAAACGAGAAATACATTTATGTGGCACTTCCAACCCTGCACGACGCTATTTTACGACAATGCCATACCAACTGCTTGTTGTCAAGCTTAAAGGTAAGCTCGCACGGGAGCTTACGGATCACGTGCGCGCTGTCTTCACTCCCATTGGGAGTCGTTGCACCAAGTCGCTCCAAATTTGCATGCAAGTTAAACTTTTCTCAATTTTGTCGCATCGCTGGACACGCCCACATCTAGTCAGGAATGGTTGCTTTTTGCTCATGGAAGTCACCAGTTCTTATTGAAAATGAATGGTCTCAGGTTATTTTGTCACTGCGAGTTGCTGTATGTGTGAATGTACCTTAATGCCTAACTTATTGCCTATGTTATGCTGGCTGTATTGAGATGTTTTAATAGTGGTTTAATTTCACAGAAGTTACAAACAATCCCAAAGCTTAGGGTAAACACTATAGTTAACTGGCTGTAACCAATAAACGCAGATCAGGGAGACATGGATGCTGCTCCACAGGGCGCTCGATTTGGGTGAGTTAACTATGGTGGCTGTGATGAGGGCTCGTGCGGTCTCACAGAATTAGAACTTAAATGCATTGGTTGGGCAGATGCTTAATTGAGAATTGATAACATGGGCCAAATTTTAATAAAAACTAAAATGTCTTGCAAAAAGGGCACTTATCTAGTCAGAGGCTAAAAGGGCACTGCTGAGGTGTTATTTACCATACATCCATCTTCTACCGTTTAGTCCTTTTCAGGGTCACGGGGAACCTGGAGCCTATCCCAGGGAGCATCGGGCACAAGGCGGGGTACACCCTGGATAGGGTGCCAATCCATCGCAGGGCACACTCACATACACACTCACATACCCATTCATACACTATGGACACTTTGGACATGCCAATCAGCCTAGGTGTTATTTACATTTGCATGTATTCATTTAGCAGATGCTTTTATCCAAAGCGACTTACAAATGAGAGAATACAAGCAAAGTGATCTATCAAGCAGAGAACAATACAAGTAGTGCTACCATACAAGATCTATTTAATTGAGCTCTAGAAGAAGAAAAAATGTGCAGCGTAGAGGTGTAAGTGCCAGAGTAAGTTTTTTGTTTGTTTGTTTGTTTGTTTTATTGGGGTTTTTTTAGGGATTGGCTACGTGTACACGGAAGAGGTGGGTCTTTAGCTGTTTCTTGAAGATGGTGACAGATTCTGCGGTCCGGGTTGAGGTATGTGAGCATCAAGGCCTTGAATTTGACACGGGCGGCTACAGGAAGCCAGTGGAGGGAGATGAAGAGGGGTGTGACATGGGTTCTCTTGGGCTGGTTGAATGCGAGGCGTGCTGCTGCATTCTGAATCATCTGAAGGGGTTTGATGGAGCTGGCTGGGAGGCCCGAGAGTACTGCATTGCAATAGTCCAGTTTTGAGATGACAAGGGACTGGACTAGTAGCTGTGTAGCCTGATCGGTGAGATAGAGTCTGATTTTCTTGATGTTGTACAGGATGAGCCTACAGGACTGTGCAGTTGTTGAAATGTGGTCTGTAAAGGTCAAGCTGTCATCAAGAATCACCCCAAGGTTCCTGGCTGTCCTGGTTGGCTTGAGTGTGGTCGAGACGAGCTGTACAGTGAGGTTGTGGTTGATTGAGGGACAGGCTGGGATGACGAGAAGCTCAGATTTTGCCAAATTGAGCTTAAGGTGGTATTCCCTTATCCAGACCGAGATCTCTGACAGGCAAGCACAGATTCGTGCAGAGACAGATGGATCGTCAGGCTGGAAGGACAAATAAAGCTGGGTGTCATCAGCATAGCAATAGTATGAGAAGCCATGAGACTCAATCACCTGCCCCAGAGATGTAGTGTAAATAGAAAAGAGCAGTGGACCCAGAACTGACCCCTGAGAAACCCTAGTTGTGAGTTGCTGAGTTTCAGAAATACCTCCCCTCCACAATACCTTGAAGGATCTGTCTGAGAGGTATGATTCCACCCATTGCAGAGCCATTCGGGTGATGCCTAGGCTGGAGAGAGTTGACAGGAGGATCTGATGGTTCACAGTGTTGAAAGCAGCAGAGAGGTCAAGTAGGATGAGGACAGATGATCTAGAGGTTGCTCTTGCTAGTCATAAGGCTTCAGTGACGGAATGCAGAGCAGTCCCCGTGGAGTGATTGCTCTTGAAGCCAGACTGCTTGGTGTCCAGGAGGTTGTTCTGTTTGAGAAAATTGGAGAGTTGATTTAAAAACAGCTCTTTCAAGGGTTTTGGTAAGAAAAGGGAGGAGGTAAACAGGTCTGTAGTTGTCAGCTGCAGCAGGGTTAAGTGACAGTTTTTTAAGCAGTGGGGTAACCCGGGCCTGCTTAAATGAGGTAGGGTATGTGCCAGTAGAGAGGGATGTGTTAAAGAGGTGTGTGAGTGCAGGTAATAGTGTGGGAGAGTTGGACTGAAGAAGGTGAGAAAGGATAGGGTCAAGAGGACAGGTTGTGGGATGCTAGAGAGGAGGAGTTTTGAGAAATCAGTCTCTGAGAGAGGAAAGAAGGAAGCCAGTTGGGAGTTGCATGGAGGAGGAGCCAGTCTATGCATGTCTGGGGTTGAGAACTGGTTCCTGACTGATGTAACCTAGTTGGAAGCCCAGGTTGTTTTGATAGCGGCCTTCAGCTCGGCTGTATGTTGGGTCTGGTGTCTCATAGATTCTCTATGGGGTTCAGGTTGGGCGAGTTGCCTGGCCAATCAAGCACAGTTATACCATGGTCAGCAAACCAGTTACTAGTAGTTTTGGTACTGTTGGCAGGTGCCAAGTCCTGCTGGAAAAGGAAATCAGCATCTCCATAAAGCTTGTCAGCAGATGGAAGCATGAAGTGCTCTGAAATCTCCTGGTAGACTGCTGCATTGACTCTCGACTTGAGAAAATACAGTGGACCAACACCAGCAGATGACATGGCACCCCAAATCATCACTGACTGTGGAAACTTTGGATTCTGTGCCTCTCCACTCTTCCTCCAGACCCTGGGACCTTGATTTCCAAATGAAATGCAAAATTTACTTTCATCTTACCCATTGTTGTGGTTATGTTTACTGAGCCAGACTGAGAGATTAAAGACATATTAAACCTTTGCAAGTGTTTTGAGTTATTTAGCTGGTTAGAACTCTTCTCAGGTCAACATTTCTGTATTATAAATTGTTTATTCTAATAGTTTGAGATACTGGATATTTTATTTCCATGATCGGTAAGCCGTAATCATCAAGATTAAAAAAAAAGCTTTAAATACTTCACTTTATGTTTAATGAATCTAGAATATATGAAAGTTCCACTTTTTAAATTAAATTACCGAAAAAAATGAACTTTTCCACGATTTAACATTTTTTTGAGATGCACACATATATTTATTTATTTACAGTTTAAATTGCAATTTCAATATTCAAATATAATCACATTGAACAGGCATACAATAACGACAAAGCTGTGAGAAATTAAGTTAAACCTAGAAGAAAGTGTTTAAGTTTTAAATCTGTGTTAAATTGCTGTTTTTCACTAGTGTCACAACTTCCTGTCATCATTTATCACTGCGGATTTCCGTATGCTTGCCATCACTTCTGGATTTTTGCCTCAATCCCGCCTACTTGCAGCACAAGTTCCTCCCACTTGGAGGTACGTTCCTCCCACATAGTGGTCTCTGGGCTGCAGCCATACATACTGGAATAGGATTGGCTTTACTGTTTCTCACTAACGTGTGAGAGGCTGTAGCTACATCCGCTTGTACAAAGCGCCAATGCTCCGTCAACTAGTTGTGCATCATGCAGGCTATCGGTACGTGAAAAAGACACCATCCTTATACCAACAGTTCTGTTTTATGCATGAAATATGGGACAAATCGCGTTTCATATTGATTCAGGGACAGTGCATTTTTTCTAATATGTGACAATCCCGTTTTAACGGGACGAGTGGCAAGCCCAAATGTTAGTTTGTGTGTGTATACTTTGACTTGTAAAGTATGTCCACCTTTCTTTTTTTGGCTGCCATCCTGACTCAGCATATCACCAAATTAGCCTAATTGCCAAACACACACACTCAAAATGTTAAATATTTTCTCAGTTGCTAATGTGTAGAGTCAACAATAATGGTAATAATAATAACTAAGTCTTAAATGTTTTTCCTCACTGTTCACATGCATCAATGTGTTCTCTTGTCAGGTCAGGTGACAGAAGCAGCCCTGCCAGGTTGTAGCTCCGACTGATCAGGAAGAGAGGCAAGTGGAGCGGCAGTGTCACAGGTGAGGTCAAACAGTGACATGGTGATATATTAGTAGTGAGATTCAGTGAAGATAACTTACAGTAAGTGACTTCTGAGCTGTAGTCACTCACTGCTTTTTATCACAGGAGAAAGAATACCACAGCTCTGTTTATGACACTGTTCATTTGTAAAACACCCAACTGAACACTAATTCCATATTTGGATAAAATCTATTTATGCATACCAACTGTACACCTGTACCAAAATTATATAGGGTTCTTCAAATCCGGCTCTGTTCATTTTTATTATTTGGTATGCTTATATTACATCTGTTCATTTTTCAAAATGCATGAATAAAAGCACTTCCCCAGATTTCATCTAGCCCTAGTTCTGTAACCAGTGGAATCGCAAACTCAAAATGTTTACAGCAGAATGCTACTATATTCGTATGTGGTCCCCCACCAGAGATATTAAAGTCAAAATGAGAGGGAATTTTTAAAAATTGCACTTACTCGCCCCTATAAAAAGTAAGAGAAGTCTCAAACTTCAACTGTTCTGCATGTACACTATGTTAACCTAGTTACTCCCTAAATAAAGATCCTTCCCATTCTAAATTAACCCTAAAAGTGGAAATATGAGTAATCTTGCATATTACATTTGGAATTAAGTTCTAAGTCTAAGGAACAAGAATGTGCAAAATGTTTTTATATATACCTTGTAATGTGCTCTAAAAAACAGTTTTTGTTCCAAGCTGATATTGAAGTTTCCGTAAACAGCAGTATAACCAAAAAAGATGGCCAGCATAGTTAAACCAAGTAAAATAAAAAAGAAATGGTGGTTTTGTTATGCCAATACATATAGGTGTTAGGTCTGTCCCTGCACCCACAGAGAATGCAGTTTCCCAGGACACACCTCCACCTACCAACATAGCCGATGAAGACAACACTTCCCATCATGCACTGACTTTGTCACGTTCACACTCACCTAACTTCTAATCACACACCTGTACACAATCACCGTTCAGTATATAAGGACTTCAGTCTTACGCTCTCATTGTGAAGTATTGCTTACTGTGTTTGTATTTGAGCTTACCAACCCATTCTTTTTGTATAGCACTATGCTGGGTTTTTGATCTGGTTTATGTTCTAGTTTCTGTCCTTTTGGTTTTGACCTGTTTGTACTGTTTTCTCATTGCCTGACCCTTTGCATGTTACTGACTACAATTCTGTCTCTCAATTTGGATTTGTTTGCCTGTGATCTGTATATTAAACTCTCTTTGCATTTGCATCCATTTCTGCTTACCTGTTGTGGCCAGAGCTTGGGAACCATACAGTGGTTGGCCCAAAACAGACAGCAGTGGTGAGCTTTTGTTGCTGATTTATTATGATGTATTTCAGCAAGCAGTACTCTGTTTTTTAACATACTGTCTGATGTTCATTCAGGTTTATTTTTTGATAAAGTGTGTATTTAAGACAAGGAGATGAGGGGCAGTCGTGGCTTGATAGTTAAGGGTCTGGGTTACTGATTGGAAGGTTAGGGGTTCAAGACCCAGCACTGCCTAGCTGCCACTATTGGGCCCTTGAGCAAGGCCCTTAACCCTCTCTGCTCCAGGTGGCTGACCCTAACATGCTGAGATATGTGAAAAAGAATTTCTGTGCTGTAATGTGTATATGTGACCAATGAAGACTCATTGTTATTCATCCATTTACTTGCTGCCATTTTAAGTCAGCAGCCACGCTCTACCACACTCATGTACCATAAAGAGCATCAAAGCATTTAATGTGTGAATTTCGTAATTAAAAAATACATAATTTGGAAGCCGAGAGTTTCTTCACAAACAGCTCATTATGAATTCTGAGTTTAAATGGTACAGCGCATCACGTACACACGATAGTGTGAATAAGGTCTGTGCGATGCAAACCACAGCGTTGACAATATGAAGCAGGCCGATGCTGCACTCAACAGGATCATAATACAGAGCACAAGACAGAAGGGCTCTGATTGTGGAAATAAATTCTAAAAGAAATACAGCGATGATTTTATTTGTTTGCGTCTGTGGATTAATTTAGTAATTTGAGTTGAGATGAAGCAAATACAGTTGTGTGGGAATTTCCCACATTATAAAGCAGAGCTTTGTGGGAATGGTTTAAATTATGCACAATCCCCACACCGAAATTCAAGCCCTGCTCAATGTTTTTTGTTTTTAACACCATTCTGTATAAATTCTAGAGCATGTTGTGTGTGAAATTCTCAGTAGATCAGCAGTTTCTGAAATACACAAACCAGCCCTTCTGCTACCAACATCCATGCCACAATCAAAGTCACAGAGATCACATTTTTTCTTCAGTCTGATGTGAACATCAACTGTAGGTCTTGACCTGTATCTGCATGATTTTTTTGCATTATGCTGCTGGCAAATGATTGGCTGATAACTGCATTCATAACTGCATGAATGTGTAGGTGTACAGGTAGTCCTGATAAAGTGGATGGTGAGTGAGAGTGTTTTACTTAAAACAAATGCTCATGTAAAATTAAATTGGTTCCACAAACAATTAGGTTTTAATTAGAACTTTAGAGAAGCACTGAGGAGACCAACTTATTGGGGAAGTTTACAAAAAGCCTCCTGAGTGAAGCTCCATCATGAAGCTGGTTGAGAAGATGACCATAATGTGCAAATCATCATCAGAAATAGTGTTAATATTTCAAAATATGAAATATTTTTGATTTGTTTAACACATTTCTTGATCACTGCATAATTTCATATGTACAGTGGTGCTTGAAAGTTTGTGAACAAACTTAAGTTTGTGAAAATTATCTATATATCTGAATAAATATGTTCCAAAACATCATCAGATTTCCATAAGTCCTAAAGGTAGATTATAATTGGTCATTTATTTATTGAGGAAAATTATCCAATATTACTTATCTGCGAGTGGCAAAAGTATGTGAACCTCTAGGACCTCTAGCAGTTCATTTGAAGGTGAAATTAGAGTCAGGTGTTTTCAATCAATGTGATGATGATCAGGTGTGAGTGAGTGCTCTGTTTTATCTAAAGAAGAGGGATCTATCAGAGCCTGGTCTTCACACCACATGTTTGTAGAAGTGTATCATGGCATTAACAAAGGAGATTTCTGAAAATCTCAGAAAAATAGTTGTTGATGCTCATCAGACAGGAAAAGGTTACAAACCCGTCTCTAAATAGTTTGGACTCCACCAATCCACAGTTAGATAGATTGTATGCAAATGGAGGAAATTCAAGACCATTATTACCCTCCACAGGAGTGGTCAATCACCAAAGATCACTCTAAGAGGAAGACGTGTAATAGTTGTGAGGTCATAAATGAGCCAGCGTAACTTCTAAGCAACTAAAGGCCTTTCTCACATTGGCTCCCCTATTAGGAGAACACTGAACAACAATTTTGTGCATTGCGGGGTTGCAAGGAGAAAGTCACTGCTCTCCAAAAACAACATTGCTGCCCCTCTGCAGTTTGCTAAGGATCATGTGGACAAGTCAGAAGGCTATTGGAAAAATGTTTTGTGGATAGATGAGACCAAAACAGAAATTTTGGGTTAGATATTTGCTCTTTATAAATTCTCAAATGATCAGTTTTTAAAGTCTGAGGTTAAAAAAAGACTCAAGGCAGAATTAAATATATTTAATTTTTAAAAGGCTGGGCATTTAATTCTGCAAGCCTCATTCAAATGTATATAATTACATTATTTAGCAATAAAATTTTTAAATATCATTATAGTCTGACAGCTGTTGTCAACTGACATCTGCCTTTTTTGCTGAAAAGCTTCCCTGAGGATTCAATTAAATGTGTAAATGTTTGTGAATCATACAAATCCATTGCTGTCACTCTTTATTTCCATGATTGGTCTCACACTGTTTAGCTCAGGGTGTCATATCTCAACCCGGCCAACACTCAGTTTCCCAAGAAGCAACATTCACCTCCCATGCACGCATGCGCTCACCATCCCCGGAGTTCTAATCTCCCACACCTGTCACTAATCACACATTGCAAAGTATACGTTCAGTAGACTTGTTTTCTGCGTTTTCAAGCCTTTCACATTCGTTTGCTATCTTTGTTATCTCGACCTCTTTTCCCATTTATGATTACGCTTTCTGTCTGTCCCCTTGTGCTTTGTTTGTCCGATCGCCTGACCCTTGCTTGTTTTACGACTACGTCTTTGGAACTACCCTTTACTACGCACCCGCTTCTGCTTCTGTGCCAACTCCGGTTCGTGACACAGGGGTTCTCAAATTTTTCAGCCGGTGACCCCTTTAGATGTAGATATGGACCCCCACAGAGCAGATTTTTTTTTTTATTTTTTTTTAAACCTTCCAATAGTAGGCTCATTATTCAACCTTGTACAATAATATTCTGGACATTTGTTGAAGCCATAGCGCATTCTATTCCTGAACCGTCCACAGACAGGACAATGTTATTTTTTCAGTTATTAAGGTATGGATTAAACCCATTTCATTCAAGTGACCAGTTAAACAGGCCAATAACTATGATGCTTGAAAGTTTGTTCATTTTATATATATATATATATATATATATATATATATATATATATATATATATATATATATATATATATATATATATATATATATATATATATATATATATATATAAAATATTATACACACGCATAAATATGACCTAAAACATCAGATTTTCACACAAGTACTAAAAGTAGACAAAGAGAACCCAATTAAAGAAATGAGACAAAATATTATACTTGGTATTTATTTATTAAGGAAAATTATCCAATATTACATATCTGTGAGTGGCAAAAGTATGTGAACCTTCACCTAAAGTCAGATGTCTTCAATCAGTGTGATGACAATCAGGTGTGAGTGTACGTCCTGTATTATTTAAAGAACAGGGATATATCAAAATCTGTTTTTCATTTCACATGTTTGTTGAAGTGTATCATGGCATGAACAATGAGATTACTGAGAACCTCAGAAAAAGAGATGTTAAAGTTTTTCAGGTTGGAAAAGTTATAAAAAACCATCTCTAAAGAGTTTGGACTCCACCAATGTACAGTCAATTGAAGACCATTGTTACTCTCCCCAGGAGTGGTTGACCAACAAAGATTACTCCAAGAGCAAGTGTTATAGTCCCCAATTTTAACAAAATTAGGACAGTATGTAAAATGCAAAAAAAAAAAAAAAAGAGCCGTTTGAAAATTCAATTCACCCTGTACTATATTGAA